>NC_073254.2:67247500-67415000 GCF_029289425.2 Pan paniscus | reverse complement strand
GGCATAGGAAATCACAAGGGTATTGATTGGGGAAGTGATAAGTGTCCATGAAATCTTCACAATTTATGTTTAGAGATTGCAGTAAAGACAGGCATAAGAAATGATAAAGGTATTAATTTGGGGAACTAATAAATGTCCATGAAATCTTCACAATCCATGTTCTTCTGCCATGGCTTCAGCTGATCCCTCCATTTGGGGTCCCTGACTTCCTGCAACTCTGCAAAAGGTGGTGTATTAACATCCACACAAAGCCCAGAAAAAAATGAACAGACTGAAGCAAAATGTGCCTTTAGGCCAATCTCAAAAGAAACTTAAGAACATTGGGGGGGGTGTGTGTGTGTGTGTGTGTGTGTGTGTGTGTGGTGGGGTTTTGTTGTTGTTGTTTGTTTTTTTGAGACAAGGTTTCACTCTGTTGCCTAGGTTGGAGTGCAGTGGCATGATCATGGCTCACTGCAGACTTGACCTCTTGGCCTCAAGCGATCCTCCCACCTCATCCTCCAGAGCAGCTGGGACCACAGGTGTATGCCACCATACCTGGCTATTTTTTTTTTTTTTTTGTAGAGATGGGGGTTTCTCTATGTTACCCAGGATGGCCTCAAACACCTGGCCTCAAGCAGTCCCCTGGCCTTGGCCCACCAAAGTGTTGGGATTACAGGCATAAGCCACCATGCCTGGCCCAAGAACACTGTTTTAAAAATCATTCTGGCTGGGCACGGTGGCTCATGCCTGTAATCCCAGCACTTGGGGAGGCTGAGGTGGGTGGATCACGAGGTCAGGAGATCGAGACCATCCTGGCCAACATGGTGAAAACCCGTCTCTACTAACAATACAAAAATTAGCTAGGCATGGTGGCGCATGCCTGTAATCGCAGCTACTCGGGAGGCTGAGGCAGGAGAATCGCTTGAACCCAGGAGGCAGAGGTTGCAGTGCGCTGGGATAGCACCACTGCACTCCAGCCTGGTGACATAGTGACTCCGTCTCAAAAAAAAAAAAAAACCATTCTTGGCCTGGCGCAGTGGCTCACACCTCACGCTGTAACCCTGTCTCTACTAAAAATACAAAAATTAGCTAAGCGTGGCAGCGTGCACCTGTAATCCCAGCTACTCGGGAAGCTGAGGCAGGAGAATCACTTGAACCTGGGAGGTGGAGGTTGCAGTGAGCTGAGATTGTGCCACTGCACTCCAGCCTGGCAACAGAGCAAGACTCTTCTCAAGAAAAAAAACTAAATAAAAAATCATTCTTTTCTTCATTTTGGTTATTTTTCTCTTGCTTATCTAAAGGATCTGTTAGGAAATAAAACTTTATGAAGGGGGAAAAGAATTGATTATTTTGATGTCTGGCATGAACATTTAGTACTTTCCTGTTTTTAGTGCTTTTAAAGTTTTCTTCCTGACAAAACAAAGCTGACAAGTCTGTCTTCGTTGCTTCTCCCTCTAGGTCCTACCAGACAACCCTGCCTGCTTTTAGTCCCCCTGATTTTGGGGCCCCACATAGTTCCTGCATTGTTCAGAGCATCTGCTTAGGGGACACTGTCAGCCTCCTGTTGCACTGCCCCAGCCCTCAGACAGAATTCCACTCCTGCCAGACCTTACCTGGCCTCTGTTCCAGTTCCTGAGAAACATTTTATCTAATAGGTAACCACGGGTCTTGTGGTTTAAGAATTAGCAATTTTTCTTATTACAAAAGAAATGCAAGTTCATGTAGTTACATTAGACATTTGTGTAAACCAAAAGACGAAAAGAAAAAAGACTGGCTGGGTGCGGTGGCTCATGCCTGTAATCCCAGCATTTTAGGAGGGCGAGACAGGCAGATCACCTCAGGTCAGGAGTCCAAGACCAGTCTGGCCAACATAGTGAAACCCTATCTCTACTAAAAATACAAAAATTAGCTGGGCGTGGTGGGGCATGCCTGTAATCCCAGCTACTCTGGAGGCTGAGGCAGGAGAATTGCTTGAACCCGGGAGGTGGAGGTTTCACTGAGCCAAGATCACACCACTGCACTCCAGCTTGGGCTACAGAGCAAGACTCTGTCTCAAAAAAGAAAAGAAAAAAGACCTATAATCTCACCAGCCAAATGTTATCTGCATGAGATTTTCTGACCTATTATTTTGCATTTTCCCTCCAAATAGGGTCATACTAAAGATTGTTTTGTGGCCTGCATTTAACATTCTTTTCAATTATCATGAGTATATTTACAGGTCAACAAATATTCTTTTGAAATAGTATGCTATTTTATTTTCATTAATCAATAGAATCACATCTTCTTTAAAAAATCAGAGCTATGGCCGGTTGTGATGGTGCACGCCTATAATCCCAGCACTTTGGGAGGCTGAAGCAGGCAGATCACTAGAGGTCAGGAGTTTGAGACCAGCCTGGCCAACATACTGAGACCCTGTCTCTACTAAAAATATAAAAAATTAGCCAGGTGTGGTGGTGTTCACCTGTAATCCCAGCTACTCAGGAGGCTGAGGCAGGAGAATCACTTGCACCCGGGAGGTGGAGATTGTAGTGAGCCAAGATCACGCCATTGTACTCCAGCCTAGGTGACAGAGTGAGACTTCATCTAAAAAAAAAATTCAGAGCTATATTAAAAGAGCATAAATTCAGAATTCTCATTCCCACCCCTTCCCCGCCACCTTTCTGCTCCCAGAATCACTTTATTGGCATCCTATGTATACTTCCAGTGTTCCTATTTATGCTGATAAAAGCAAATCAGAATATATAGTTGTATTCTTTGCCACTCCCAAGTTTCTTGCACAAAATAGAAAATAGTGTATATTCTGTTCTGCCCCGGGCTTTTTTTTATTATTATTATTAATGCATTTTAGAGATCTTTCCTTGTCAATACAAGGACCTTCCTCTTTCCTGTTACATAAGAGCATTTTAAATTACTAGTTTATACTCCTCGTAGAGAAGTACCATAATTTACATAACCAGTCTCCTTTTCCTAGAAACATAGCTTCTTTCCAATTTTTACCATGTTAACATCATTTTTTTAAATTTTTTGGTGGGGGACGGAGTCTTGCTCTGCCGCCTGGGCTAGAGTGCAGTGGCGTGATCTCGGCTCACTGCAACCTCTGCGTCCTGGGTTCAAGCGATTCTCCTTCCTCAGCTTGCTGAGTAGCTGGGATTAGAGGCTCACGCCACCACGCCTGGCTAATTTTTGTATTTTTAGTAGAGACAGGGTTTCACCATATTGGCCAGGCTTGTCTCGAACTCATGACCTCATGATCCATCTATCTTAGCCTCCCAAAGTGCTGGGATTACAGGTGAAAGCCACTGCGCCTGGCCCCTGTTAACATTCTTATAGCTATTTCTTTCTTTAAAAAAAGTTTTGTAGAGATGGGGGTCTCACTCTGTTGTCTGGGCTGGTCTTGAACTACTGAGCTCAAACAATTCTCCCACCTCAGCCTCCCAAACTACCAGGATTACAGGTGTGAGCCACCACACTTGGCCTCTTATAGCTATTTCTTTGCTCACACCCTTACTTATTCCTTTATAATAATTCCTAAAACAAGAATTGGTAGGTCAAGAATATGAATGTGACCAGACGTGGTGGCTCGTGCCTGTAATCCTAGCATTTTGGGAGGCTGAGGCAGGTGGATCACTAGAGGTCAGGAGTTCAAGACTAGCTTGGCTAACATGGTGAGACCCTGTCTCTACTAAAAATACAAAAATTAGCCAGGTGTGGTGTTGCATGCCTGTAATCCCAGCTACTTGGGAGGCTGAGGTGGGAGAATTGCTTGAACTCAGGAGGTGGAAGTTGCAGTGAGCCGAGATTGTGCCACTGCATGCCAGCCTGGGCAACAGAGTGAGACTCCATCTCAAAAAAAAAAAGGAATATGAATATTTTAGGGGTATGCACTGCCTGATTGTGACTTTTTAATAGATAATATAACTCATGCTAAACATGTCAGCAGTTGTATTATTATCCATCCCAGAAATACCCAGCAAACACTTGTTGAGGGATTAAGCAGATTCAGTACACTGGACTCCATAACCTGAGGTCTAAGCACCCTTCATTCATGACAAAGTTGAGATTTTTCTTAAATGGGAGTCAGAGGAAGCCACCCCCGATACCCACTATGTTGAACTTGCCAGGAAGATAGTGCTGCTCTAATGGCAGCAGGTTGCGTGATGACAAACATGATGATCCAGTCACAGCACCAGCATGTGCTGTCTGCAGAGGATAATAGAAGCAAACTGTAGATCCTAGGAGTAAAGTGTCTGAAAAGAACAAAACTGTGCTGCCATTAACAGCAACGCTGATTAAATGTAGTATAAAATCATTCGGATGTGTGTGGCTTTTTAAAGTTTGTCAGTTGTGGATGATAGTCTACAACTTTTATGAAATAAGTGTTCTGTATAAATAAATAGGAGCCAGATATATGTAGGGCAGGGGCCCACATATAACCCTGTTCTTCTGTCTGCATCAAGATTGGGACCATTGAGGGAACAGGGACCAGCAATTTGCAGGGAAGGATCTCTCCAACACCCACCCTAATTGCTGAGTACTTGGGGTAAGAAAAAAAGTGGCAAATGACAAATTAAGAGTTAGACATTGGCTGATGCTAGTAAATCTTACAGGGATGTGTGGGGAACAGAGAATGTTCATTCTGAAACCCTGAAAAAAAGTTGGATATTTAGACAATACTCTTCCACCTAACAGAGCCACCCAAGACTGAGTTTTGCTATGATGAAACAATTTCAAGTAGCACTGAGATTAAGATATAATAATATAACTGACAAATACTACTTATACAAGCTGAACAAAAGACTCCCCAGCCTTGATACATTTTTTGTTTTTTTTAAGATACGGGTCCTCTGTCACCCAGGCTGGAGTGCAGTGGTGCAATCATAGCTCTCTGCAACCCTGAACTCTGATACACTTTCTTTAAGGGTACCTATTATGTTCTAAACTGTAAAATTTGAAGCTCAGCCTCATGTTGGGGCTTGTTTGATAGGAGACGGAAGAGCTGACTTTGTCACGGAGCATCTATTCAGGATGATGTTGTAGGCATAATTGTAGTTCCTGGTGGTCTCTGGTCGGAAGCAAGGTCTCTGATCTGCCAGTGGTTTGGGGCACACAACTCTATCAGCTTCCAACTCCTGCTGGGACATTCCCTCCCGGGTTGCACACTTTATTAATAGCTGAGTGTGTATCCAGGTATATGTCCTTCCTTGTGAAGTGACTTAATGACCACCAGACTTCATGCCATTTCCTCAGGGCCACTACACGGCATAACCATTCCCTACATTACCTTCTGCCCCATTCATTCTTCTTCTTCTCTTCAGATGATGGACTGAGCAATAGGGTTTTTTCTGATAACCCAGGCCATTCAGCATCCCCCCAACCCAGTCCATGTAGACCTGAGCTCCAGCTCCCAGAGTGGTCAAATCCCAACCTGGATATTAGTATTCAGCTTGTCGTCCCACCTCATTTCCCACCCTGAGCAAGCCATAGCCAGCCAGCTACCAGATGATGAAAAAGACAGAGTAATATGGATTGGGAGAAGAGGCTTTTCACTGGAAACCCTGCACCTGCTTCCTGTGTGGGATGACTTTTCCCCCTGACCTCCAGCAAAGCCAAGGATCTGAACTTGTAGGAATTGATTGGAAAAGAAAAATTCATTTTTAATAATTCAAAACTGTAAACCAATTTCTTTTTGTTATAATTACATGGCCTTGGTTAATAATTCAGACAGTATAAAAGGCTATACAGTGAAAAAGGAAATCCTTCTTTCTCTGAATTGCTTTCAAAACAACCACTTCTGGGCCTTTACTCCTTACTCTAATGACTCCCTTGGGTCTCCAAGTGCTGTGTGATTGAGTTCCTAGTGCTCCAAGCCACTTTTCCTTTGGTTCTACTTCATAGGTTTTGAAAACAAGCCCTTAGGCCTGACCTCTGCCTGGCATGCTGGCATGCTCTCACAGAATTCCCCAAAGTCACCACAGACACAGCCAGCCAGCCAGTCAATGCCAGAAGCATGTTTCATTGTCTAGTCATCTCGTAAGTGCAAGTTGATGTCTTTCTTGTAATAGTCTTCATCTCTTCATTCTTCCCTGTGTGGTTTTATTTGGGCCTGTTCCCTAGCTTTTTGGTTGGGGTCTCACCCAAACTAGTAGAGGTAACCATGGGTGCCCAAGGAAAAGTTAGCCTCAGAGACCCCAATAGCACACAGCAAACATTCAAGGCCCCACTATGATGCCCCCCATCACCAGAGAGCCTTACTTTTGGACAGAGAGAGAAAGGCAAGTGAAGGCATCTAGCTCAATATACTCATCAAAATGGAGGGCTGGGGGCTTAAAAGGGCCTTGATCCTTTATTCCAGAAGATACTGGGATAGAAACACTACTACTAGTCTTAGTCCTCCATTTAGCACTCTGGCAAGTGAATTTATTTTGTTTTCTTGGTGGCTATAAATCTCTCCTGTTTCAATGAAAGCCTATTTTTGTCATTGTTTGGACATCAGTGTACGAATAATTCAAACCTAACCAGTGGCCCCCATAATGACCCCTTGATGTTGGTAATTACTCCTCCTTTTAGACTCCTCTGTAAGCTTTAAATGTGTGATTGCTGCATGAGTTTCTTGGCACAGGGCTAGAGGGAGGGGTTAAGACCAAGCCAGAGACGGTTTGCTTCCATTGACTGCTGGCCCTGAGCAAAATTGAGAGAAAGAAGTTTGGCTTTGATTTTGGTCTTTGATTTTCTTTATCAGGAGTGTGGGGGTCAGAGGGGAGTTGTAGTTATTACTTTCAAGCAAAGAAGGGGGTTTATTAATACACACATTTGAAAAGATGAGTGTGAATTCAGGGACATTCAGACAGTCAGGATGGCCCATAACTCATTCTGACATCTGTGTTGGCCTCACATCCTTTTGTGGTTCGGTTGTTGGCTCACCTCTTCCTTGGTGCCCCTGCTGCTGCCATGGAGGTCCTGATGCAGCCAAAAGTAACCACTTGGAGGAGGCAGGAGAAGTTCCTCAAAAGAGTGGGGCTGGTATTACCAGAGGAAGAGGAGGAGAGAGGAGGGGCCAACAGAACAACAAAGATCTACTGTCTCCTCAGTTTCCAGTTAGGAAAGTGAGGCTCAGCGAGTGCCTTACCATATGAGCCATGATCCTACTGTATGGTGTTGCCAGCAGGGATCACATTCTTAGGGAAGGGAAAATTTAGACCAAAAGGAAGAAGGCAAATTTGCCTAAGATCATAAGTTTTAATGAGTGGCTGAGCCAGAGCCTGGATCTAGAAGTCAGGACTCAAGGTTTTAAAATATATAAGGCAGCAACCTGTTGTTTAGCTTGGGAGACTTGAAATAGCTAGGAAATAGGTCTCTCCTGTTTCTAAGGGGTAGCAAATATGAAAATGGTGTTTCCACTCAGAGTCCTTGCAGCCATTTTTGTTTGTTTGTTTGTTTTGTTTTGTTTTGAGATGGAGTCTCTCTCTGTTGCCCAGGCTAGAGCACAGTGGCACAGTGGCGCGTTCTCAGCTCACTGCAACCTCCACCTCCTGGGTTCAAGCAATTCTCCTGCCTCAGCTTCCTGAGTAGCTGGGATTACAGGCACACACCACCATGCCTGGCTAATTTTTGTATTTTTAGTAGAGACGAGGTTTCACTATGTTGCCCAGGCTGGTCACAAAGTCCTGACCTCAAGTGATCTGCCCACCTTGGCCTCCCAAAGTGCTGGGATTACAGGGGTGAGCCACTGCACCTGGCTATTGCAGCCATTTTAATGCTGTGATTTAATTTTCCCCTAAGCCCATTTCCTGTAATCCCAGCACTTTGCGAGGCCGAGGCAGGAGGATTGCTTGAGCTCAGGAATCTGAGACCAGCCTGGGCAACCTGGTGAAACCCCATCTCTACCAAAAAATACAAAAATTAACCAGGCATGGTGACACGTGCCTGTAATCCCAGCTACTTGGGAGGCTAAGGTGGGGAGATTGCTTGAGCCTGGGGCATGGTGTGATTGCGCTATGGCTCTCCAGCCTGGACAACAGAGCAAGACCCTGTCTCAAAATAAAACAAAACAAAACAAAACAAGACAAAACAAAAAACCTTGCAAGGAATAGAATTTCTTTTCTTTCAAATTATAACACCTTTGGAACTTATGCATTTTTTTGACAAATTTTTCGTCAAAGTAAAATAAACATACAGTAAAGGGGACACATCTTAAGTTTATAGCTCAATGTTGTTTTTGTTTTTACAAATGTCTTCTTTCTTTCTTTCTTTCTTTTTTTTTTTTTTCAGGATCTTGCTCTGTTGCCCAGGCTGGAGTGCAGTGTCTCAATGGTGGCTCACTGCAACCTTAACTTTCCCAGCTCATGTGCTCCTCCCACCTCAACCTCCCAAGTAGCTGGGACCACAGGCATGCACCACCATGCCTGCCTAATTTTCTTTTTTATTTGTAGAGAGAGGGCCTCCCTAGGTTGCCCAGGCTGGTCTCAACCTCCTAGGCTCAAGGGATCCTTCCACCTCAGCCTCCCAAAGTGCTAGGATTACAGGCATGAGCCACCACACCCGACCACATGTCTATTTTTTAAACAGCATTTTTGAGGTACAATTTATTTATTTATTATAGTGTTTCATGATTTTTAGTAAATGTATATATTTGTGCAACCATCACTTCACTCCAGTTTTGGAACAGTCTCCTCACCCCCACCAAAGTGTCCTTGTTCTTGCCAACTGCTGCTCCCACCCCCGGCCCCAGGCAGTCACTGATCTTCTGGTCCCGGTCTATTTTACTTCTGCACAGTAGCACTGGCTTGAGCCCACAATGCCAAGACAGTGCTCCTGGGCCTTCTTCTTGTGGCTTTTTCTTCCTGAATCAGGAAGGTCCAGCAGAATTTCCCTCCTAACCCTGTAGCTCCATCTCTCACCAGCAAATGAAATAAGGCATCACAGACATCACCAGTCAAACAGAGTTCACCAAGTATATTAGTCCGTTCTCACATTGCTATAAAGAAATACCTGATACTGGGTAATCTATAAAGAAAAAATGGTTTAATTGGCTCACATTCCTACCTGCAGGCTGTATGGGAAGCATGATGGCATCTGCTTGGCTTCTGGGGAGGCCTTAGGAAACTTACAATCATGGTAGAAGACGAAGGGGGTCCACCTCATATGGCCAAAGCAGGACCAAGAAAGGGAGCGGGGAGGTGCCACACACCGTTAAATGACCAGATCTCTTGAGAACTCCCTCACCATGGTAAGGACAGAACCAAGGGAATGGTGCTAAACCATTCATGAGAAATCCACCCCCATGATCCATTCACCTCCCACCAGACCCCACCTCCAACAATGGAGGTTATGATTCAACATGAGATTTGGTGGGGACACAGCTCTAAACCATATCACCAAGGTGCTGTGGAAAAGATTTCAGAGACTCCTAGATCAGTTAAGTACTCTAAGGTATGATCTCAAGAAAACAGGATTTAATGCAAAAGTAAGCTATACTTCAATTAACAGTTTTGTGCAGCAGTGTGCCACGAAAAGGGGCTAAAGGGCAGGAATTTGCAGACTGTTCTAGCACTTGCACATAATGAATATTCTGGGCTCCTACCACAGAACTCGTGTGTCCTGGAAGGGTTGCAGAGGGCCAAGGTATCAATCATCTCAGCCCTTGGGGAAGCTGGAGCAGCCTCCGGGTTTACACCCAGGACTTACACATATTACCATTTCTTGTCTCTGCCAATTTGTGAAAGGTTGGGAATTTGCTCTTGCAGGGCTGATGGTGGGCCCCGAGTTTATCATTTCATGAGTCAAGCCAGCTCTCAACATCCTGCCACTTTCCTAGTTTGGATTCTGTACTTATCACAGCCTCACTTGTAGAGTTTTCTCCAGGGTTGAGAGTGTGTTAGCTGGTCCTCAGGTGCACTCTTATTTTCTGGGCAATTATGCTCTTCTTGTTAAACAACTGATATTGCTATTTGTATATACCTAGTGTGTATGTATGGATGTGATTGTGATAAAATACACATAACATAAAATTTACCATTTTAACCATTTTCAAGTGTACAGTAAGTGGTATTAAGTACATTGACATTATTGTGCAATTATCACCACCATTCCCATCCATCTCCAGAACTATTTCATCACATCAGATTAAAACTCTCTACCCATTAAACAATGGCTCCCCATTTTCTCCTCCCCACAGCCCCTGGTGGGGACCAGGGACTAGTTGTGATCTCTGTGAATTTGCCTATTGTAGGTAGCTCGTGTAAGCGGAATCATACAATATTTGTCCTTTTGTGTCTGGCTTATTTCACTTGGCATGTTTTCAAGGTTCATCCATGTTGTGGCATGTAATAGAATTGTATTCCTCTTTAAGGCTGTTTTGGGTGTTTTTAATGGAAGTAAGTTTCCTCCTGTTGTGTTACCCCCAGAAGCACTTTGTCCCATTGTGTTTCAGGACCTGCAGAGCTGGCACACAGTCCCTGAACTCGACGGCCCCCGTCTTTGCCTGAGATGCTATTTGGGAGTCTGTTCTTTCTGGCTTCTTTAACTGCAATGCTCTTCCCCTTCATGATTAGTTCTCAGATTTATGGAACCTCTCTGAACAATTTGTTCTTCGTAACTCATATTTACTTGTAAAAAAAAAAACAAAAAAACAAAAAACAACTTTGTCTTTTCTAAAAGGAATTTCAGGTACCAGAAAATAGGTATGGTTGTATCAGGAATAAAGGGTCCTTCATGCTTTAATTACACCACATAGAGATTGCTTTAGACAAATGTCATGGAGAAAAGTAATATTTATTGGGCACTTTCTATAGTCCAGGCTCTCTTCTAGGTACTCTATATCCATTATATAATTTAATCCTTTCAATAACCCTCCAAGAGACATGTGATCATTATAATTTGTACAGGTGAGGAAATTGAGGCCCTGAGAAGCTGGGGACCTAGGTTCCCAGAGACGTGACCACGACTAGGGTGAGAAGCCAGGCCTACTCATGCCAGGCCCCAGGCAGCTTTCTCTTCAAGGGGTAAGAGCAAATATTTGTAAAGCACAAGGCTTTGTCTACAGCCATACCACCCTGAACATGCCCGATCTCATCTGTAAAGCACAAGACTTTAGAAAGATCCAGATGCCAGCTGAGGAGAGAGAGTATTTCACCTTGTCTCCCAGCATGGCCTCCAATAACATTCAAGAATCCAGTCCTGCAAGGACCTCCCTGCTTGGCTCAGCCCAGGTGAGAGCATTCTAACCAGCCAGGGCCACCAGGCCAGCAGCCCAGAAAGGGGCCAGAGGAGCAGTTTGCTTTCCAGGTAGTGGTGGTGGATAACTTCAAGAGTCCTCAGGTGGTAGATCTGCATGTGTGGCCCCATTCTCCCTCACAGCATCCCCAGGATCTGCCAGGTGCATTCAGGCTGGCTTCCTGGCCAGACTTCTAAACTTCTGAGACAGTAGCTATCCAGGGTCTGTGGAGGCAACCCACGCACCTCTCTCATCCATACTTTCTATTTTCTTTTTCTTTAAGTATAAAAATCTTTATTATATTTCATTTTTTAAACTTAGATTACCTTGTTTTTTAATTTATTTTAAAAATATTTATTAACCAAATTAATACATTAGTTGTCTCTTTCTTTTTTTCATTCCACAAAATTTATTCTAACTTCAGCAAAAATAATTAATTACCTTATTTTCAAATAATTTGAGTCCTATTTATAGTGATCATCTAAAGGATTAAAAATCTAATTGAGGCCGGGCGTGGTGGCTCAAGCCTATAATGCCAGCACTTTGGCAGGCCAAGGCGGGTGGATCACCTGAGGTCAGGAGTTCGAGACCAGCGTGGCAAACATGGTGAAATCCCATCTTTACTAAAAATACAAAAATTAGCTGGGTGTGGTGGTGGGTGCCTGTAATCCCAGCTACTTGGGAGGCTGAGGCAGGAGAATCACTTGAACCCAGGAGGCGGAGGTTGTAGTGAGCCAAGATCGTGCCTTTGCACTCCAGCCTGGGTGACAAGAGCGAAACTCTGTCTCATTAAAAAAAAAAAAGTTAATTGTATTCCAAACACACAAAAGCTGAATGTATTTTCATGCAAAGAATTTAAATAAATAAATAAAAATTTAAAAATATAGCAAGGTTTAGTTAACTTTTCAAAAATTAAAATTTGAGATGTTAGCTATATTTAAGTGATCTCATTTAAATTTTTTGAAAATACATATAAAAAGAATTCTAATTCAAAATTTTGACTTTCATGTTTATCTTTTTCACACTTTCCATTTCCACTCTTCAGTGTGTACTCTTAAATTCTCTTTCCACAGCCTCTTCCATTGTTAATGAAACAATAAGCCTCATGGCTACGGTTTTTGAGGGCCTGATCTGTGCCTAGGTTTGCACTAAGCAGCTTTTACCTCTTACTTAATCTTCACAAGTACCTTATAAAGTAGGTCCCAAAGAAGTTAAGTAACTTTCCACAATCATAGACCCAGTATGTGCTTGAAAGAAGGTTTGAGCACAGGTCGGCCTGACTCCAGGTGCCTCTTGTCAATTACTCTAGCAGAGGAAGGTCAGGGAAGGATCTGCATTGTTACTAGACTGTGCATAACAAAGATGTCAGTACAAATGGGAGGGGGGATGTGGAGAATTCTCAAGTGTTACTTAAGCCATGTTACCTGTTCATAGAGCTGTAATGTACACTTAAAAGTAGTTGCTATTTCCCAGAATTCTAAATGTCCCCATTTCCCTTTACTATTACAAAAGAATCCAATAATCTAGTTAATTCCGTTTTCTTTTCAGGTCTTTGTGGGTGAATTTAAAACTATAATTTAGTTACATTTCTTCTTCTCAGAAGGCATCATAGAGAGTAGCTCTGTGTAGTGATAAAATGCCCTGTGAAGTATAAAACATACAGACAGGGGAGCCCCAGGACTGGAAGGGAAGCCAGAGCTCATCGAATCAGGTGATACCCTGGAGACACAGTGGAGATACCTCTGGTGAAGGGGGGTGCAGCCCTCAGCATCTTCTGGGAATGACATTGCAAAGCCTCTTCAAGTAAATTTTCATGAGCAATTTCCAAAATCATCTCCAGTTTAATCAGGGCATCCACATCAAAAAAGACAAAAAGATGTCCTTGAAGGGTCTGGTTTATCTGTAGACTCTAAGGACAGACGTTGATGCCCACAAATGAAATGAGTTCAACCAAAATGTAAAACCAGAGGCTGCTTTCTGACTCTTTCTTCGACATGTACATGTGTGCGTGTGTGTGTGTTTGTGTCTGTGTATGTGTCTGTTAATCAAGTGATGGATTAGACACAATGCCTGGTACACAGCAGACCTTCAATAAATTGCAGTTCTTCCCCTTTCCTTCCAAACCTAGAAAGGAGGAGCAGAGACTTTTACTGGTAGCCCTGAAGACTGTATCTGCCTCTGAGCCATCAAATAGGATGTCGAAGTCCTTCAAATCAGGAACAGAGGTACATTCAATAGAAGCCTCATTGCTGGTCCTGGGCAGGAAAGCCTCCCTCCTCCTGAATACATGCTCAGGCCTGGTCCAGTTGGGATTTTCTTCTCACCAGCCCCTCCATGTCTGGTCCCACAGTTCAGTCCTGCTGCTTGTAATCCACAAAGAATTAAGTTTTGAAAAGTGGAATTGTGGGGAAAGAGTTCCTTTACTCTGGAGAAGGAGAGGCAGAGTGAGAGCCTCTCCATCCTTTAACACAAATGCCTACAAGTAAATAAACACTCTGCAGCCTCATGGCTAGTTTAACCATGATTGGAAATTTTAAAACATTTCAGCCAATAGAAAAGAGATAACACTCCCAGGTCAACAATTCTGGTCAAAGGTACCATTGTATGTCTTTTGCGAAGTAAACCAGTATGAACCACAGTTGAACTATATCAGCAATGAAAAATCACAGGCATTCTGCAGGCCTTTGTGTCTGAAGCACTGATGGCTGTGATTTCTCAGCTGCTGTCCATAAGCACCTTCTGTCCCCCACCTGGTGTGGAGGGCTTCACCTGCAGAGAGCACTTGTGTCTGAACCGCCCATTTGGCTTACATTGTTTACACTCATTACTCACAGTGTGGTCCTGGACCAGCAGCATGGGCAGCACCTGGGAACTTGTTAGAAATGCAGTTTCAGGTCCCACCCCAGCCCTAATGAATCAGCATCTGCATTTTGGCAAGATCCCCAGGTAACTTGTGTACCCATTAAAGTTTGCAACACTGCCTTGTGTTATCGTTCATCTTTCCAAACAGTCTCGGGTTCTCTCCAGGTGTGAGAATGTTCTATGATCTTGCATCCCCTGTTTGCTCTCTGTACCATAGGATCCTTACCCCCCATCTCTGTCTGCTTCAGATTTGAGACCCTCACTCACTTCCAGGAATGATGTCTTTTGTTCATGTTCTCTTCAAGCCCCAGATCACAATTTGCTTCTTCCTTTTTACTCTGGGGGAGAGGCATATGATATAGCAAAAAAAGCATGGACTTTGACATTGGAAAGATGTGGCATCTGGCTCTGTCACTTATCAGATGGATGACTAAGCAAGTTTTTATCTGTGTGACCCTCATTTCTAAAATGAAGACATTAGTACTCTCCACATTATATAGATATTGCCTGGCACATGACTCATCTGCTTGCTCAGCCTTCCTGGCTACATGGCTGGCCCTTGGCCATCTCTTGATAATCAGATCTTGAGCAGCCCTGGCAGGGATGGCCTTGTTATCCTTGGGCCCATACCCCTCTCCATTAGTGGCTCCAGAGAACTGGATGTGAACAGCACTTCTTCCTGGTCTGCCATGAATTCAGCTCTGATTTGGGCAGCTCCCAGTTTGCAAATTTAGGATGAGATCTTTTACTCAAGTTGTTTCCAAACAAAATGTGGTTATTATTTTTGCAATTATAGCAACCTTTTATTTGAGAGGATACGGTACATTTTTATCACCATTGAAAAAGTTACAGTTTTGGCGGTATAAAAATTCATTTTTAATTAAAACATGTTTGGGGTACTATGAATTATATTCATTCTACAAAGAGCAGGTACTTTTGTTTTTTCCTTCTTGCATTTTACTTGTTTTATTTGCTTCTTTTAAAGACACTGTTCCTGGCTAGGCACGATGGCTCACACCTGTAATCCCAGAATTTTGAGAGGCCAACGTTGGAGGATCAATCAAGATCAGGAGTTCAAGACCAGCCTGGCCAACATAGTGAAACCTCGTCTCTACTAAAAATGCAAAAATTAGCCAAGTGTGGTGGTGGGCACCTGTAATCCCAGCAAGTTGGGAGGCTGAGGCAGGAGAATCGCTTGAACTTGGGAGGTAGAGGTTGCAGTGAGCCGAGATCACACCAACCTTGGTGACAGAGTGAGACTCTATCTCAAAATAAATAAATTTTAAAAAATAATAAAAAAAATAAAAACACTGTTTCTGATGACATTAGAGGTCAGCAGAAGCAAGAAGACACATTCTAATCAATTTTTCCCCCCTTTGGTAACTCAGTGGGAGGGAAAGTTGAATTTTTCTGGAGTATCTTATTTTTTCCAAATGGTGAAAAAAAAGCTGAAACTGATTTATACATCAAATCTGCATTCTAACTAGGTATATTATACAAGCTACATATTTGATAATAGTTGAATAGTAAAAATGTTAAAGAAGTGAAGTGTCCATTTTGAAGTATGGTTTTTTAAAGGTTTCATTTGATTTTTTTTTTTTTTTTTGAGGCGAAGTTTTTGCTCTTGTTGCCCAGGATGGAGTGCAGTGATGCAATCTCGGCTCACTGCAACCTCCGCTTCCTGGGTTCAAGTGATTCTCCTGCCTCAGCCTCCCAAGTAGCTGGGACTACATGTGCCCGCCACCATGCCCAGATAATTTTTGTATTTTTAGTAGAGACAGGGGTTTCACCCTGTTGGGCAGGATGGTCTTGATCTCCTGACCTCATGATCTGCACACCTTGGCCTCCCAAAGTGCTGGGATTACAGGCATGAGCCACTGCACCTAGCCTTCATTTGATTTTAAAATTGAATTATCAGCAAGTCCCAGTACCAACCGCTAATGCTGCATATACAGTTTAGGGGTCAAGTTTCCAGTTAAAGAAATAATATTTTAAAATAATAAGAATGAACAGCTTGGATTAAAAATTACATCTGCTTTTATTTTCTCAGCCAAGATGTTTTGCTTTTCAGCTTGCTTTTTTTGATTATCAACATAGATATTTTTTATCCAGGGGTGTGTATTCCTAATCTTCACTAATTCATTCCTTTAGGGTTGATAGGTCTCTTTCACCCTGTGTAATTCTAAACATTTTGTTCTAAGGAGAGAGAGTTTCTCTCTGATGTTTCAGATCTGGTGTGGGAGAGCTGACAGTTAGTCTCAACATAAAGCCGTCTGGGAGTTGGCCTTAATAGAGATACTAACTTAATCATTAAAGAGTTTAATATGGTGCATTTTCAAAGTAGAACTGTAGCAGGACGAGCTGCAGACAAAACTCCTCAGACACTGGATTAAAGAAGGAAGAGGTTTATTCAGCCGGGAGCATCAGCAGACTTGTGTCTTAAGAGCCGAGCTCTCTGAAAAAGAAATTCTTGGCCTTTTTAAAGGCTTACAACTCTAAGGGGTCCATGTGAAAAGGTCGTGATAAATCGAGCAAGTGTGGGGAATGTGACTGGGGGCTACATGCATCAGCTAACAGAACAGAAAGTGTGCAATGCTTTTTCATACAATGTCTGGAATTTACAGACAACACAAGTAGTTTAGGTCAGGGGTTGATGTTATTATTATTATTATTAGTTTTTTAACTCCTAGGGCCAGGTGGTGGTGCCAAGATTGTCTGGCTATTTATCTTACTTTTGTTTTTTTCCAACTTTTTGCTTTCTCTCTTTCCTCCTGTCTTGTGAACTAGGCAAGGTTGGGGGAGGAGGGCAGCAGGAGTAGTAGTGGTCTCCTTCCTTATCCCCGCCTTTGAGAATTTCACTAATTAGTGGGAGTTCTCACTTTTATTTTTACTTTCTGAGTCTCTTTCTGAGACAGAGTGGTAGTGTTTTATGTAATACACTTATGCTGAAGTTTTCTGACAAAGGATGGTAGCTACAAAACCTTTTATCATTTGAAGGAGCAAGTGTAATACACAGGGGAGCAGCAAGCAAGTGTCTAGTACTAGTAATATACTTACAATGAGGGTTTTAAATTATCTTATAGCTGGAAACTATTTTCTAAATAAAGACCTAGGATTAAACCTGCACTAAACCTGTACAGGCACATGTGCCAACTTTGTCATGTCCTAAGCAGGTTAGTTCTTTTACTGGGTCTTAAAAGCTTTTTTCCTAGTGAGCAACACAGTATTTTTTAATAATAGAAGTTTTTAAGAGCCAGATGCTTCAACTTGTGGGTGTCTGTTTAGGGAAAGAGTCTGTTAAAGCAAAGTTATCTTGAGGCATTAACTCTTTTGCTTCTCAAGACCATTGGTTTCTCATGTTAGCCTTTTAATAAACATAACATGAGGAAATGACTAGGCTGCCAGCAATGTTTTCAGCCAGCTGAGCAAATAGGTTTTTTGTTTGTTTGTTTGTTTGTTTGTTTGTTTGTTTTTTGCTAAAGGAGGAGGCTCTGGTAACTTCTGGTTTATATGTTTAAAGAATGACTTAAAGACTCGAAATTGTTACTGGGCCAGATGAGTCTGGGTTTCCTGACTAAGTAGTATGTGTACGGTGGGGAAACCTTATATAGGTCTTTCTTCTAGCACGGTTATGGGGGGTAACAACAACAAAACAATATACAGTATATTCATATCCAGCAAGGAAAAAAGAGGTCCTTGCCCGGGAAAAAGGTTGAATACAGCAACAGAACAATAGGAAAACAGTCAGTATTACAGGAAAACTATTAATCTTAAGATTTTAAACTACATTTACTTGCTTGATGAGTCTTCAAACTTTGGCCGTGCATAGACTAGTCAGCTGCCGGTGTGTGACTAGAGCAGGGCTTGTTGTTTCTTCAAGCTTCAGCCGTGCATAGACTGGTCAGCCTCCAGAGTGACCAGAGCAGGGCTGTCGTCCTCAGCAGCAGCTTGGTCTCGTCTCAGGATCAGCTGGGTTGGATGATCTGTGTCCTGCTGGCTGGTCTACTTGTCCTGAGCTGCCAGTGTTAGCTGACTGTGATGGATCTAAGACACAACACCTGCAACTTTAACAGCAGTGGGAGTGGACAAGATTACAGTAAAGGGCCCATCCTATATGGGTCCTAGAAAAATTAGATTTTACTTTTTAACTTAAACAGAGTCACTAGATTTAAAGGGGTGTCAGGCTTATAGGCATTTTTATTTATTTAATTATGAACACTTTGTATGGCTATTTCTAAAGCCTGCATTTGCTTTCTTAAGGTTAATTCCTTTAGTTCCTGGAGGTCACCTTTAATTTGACCTATGATTTGGGGGTGGCCGACTGAACAAAATCGTATAGGGCAAATACCTAATTTGTTTGGTGGAGGTGCACCTGACTCGGAGGAGGACCATAGGCAAAAACCTGATTTTATCTTAAATGAATTTCCTGGCAATATTTCTTCAGTAGCTGCTTGAGTGTCTGGTTCATGCTTTCCACCTTTTCTTGAAATTTGTGGCCGATAGGCTGTGTGTAACTTCTATTTTATTTTTAACAGTCTTGTTAAATCTTGCACTGTTTTAGCTACAAATGCTGGCCTATTGTCTGACTTTAAAGTTAGAGGCAGTCTAAACCTGGGGATAATGTCTTTTGAAAGTACTTTAATTACTTCTTGTACTTTTTCTGTCCTGGTGGGGAAAGCTTTAACTGACCCTGAAAAGGTGCAAACAAGCACTAGCATGTACCAATAGCCTCCAGCATGGGGCAGTTCTGTAATATCTATAAGCAAGTTTTCACAAGGTATGGCTCTTTCTCCTGTTTAAGTTTCTTACAGGAGGGGTTCTTTTTCTTCCCCCGCTTTGTAACTCTATCTAGTGGCTTAGCCATCATTGAGAAATTGGAATCTAGATATGGTAGAATCTTGCTGCTTTTAACTTTTAACATGACCATGGACTCCTGGGAGCCTAATGAGAAGGTGTCTGGTCCGCCTGGTCTGATCTAGTCTTTTTTTTTTTTTTTTGAGACAGAATCTCGCTCTGTCGCCCAGGCTGGAGTGCAGTGGCACCATCTTGGCTCACTTCAAGCTCCGCTTCCCAGGTCCATGCCATTCTCCTGCCTCAGCCTTCCGAGTAGCTGGGACTACAGGCGCCCGCCACCACGCCCGGCTAATTTTTTGTATTTTTGTAGAGATGGGGTTTCACCGTGTTAGCCAGGATGGTCTCGATCTCCTGACCTCGTGATCCGCCCACCTCGGCCTCCCAAAGTGCTGGGATTACAGGCGTGAGCCACCGTGCCTGGCCTGATCTAGTCTTTACATTCTTCGGCTCCTGCCAGCCTGATCAGATCAGTATTTGGTTCCTCCAAGGTGCGGCAGTCCTTGGCCGATGGCCTCTTTGTCTTGCAGCCTTGGCCACTTTCCTCATTGTCTTCTGAACATTTATCTTTCTAGTGTCCTTTCTTTTTGCATCTCACACATTAATCTCTCTCTAGCCTTGTCTGGCTCTTGAATCCTTGCCTAACTTGACTTCTTCCACATCTACATCCACGTCCACATCCCTCACATTGCTAATCTCTCTTTTTGTAAGAGCTGTTGCCAACAGATTGGCTTTTTTTTTTTTCTTAAACTTTAATTAATTTTTTTTCCTCCCTGATCCTACAACCAGCTGGCGGGGCCGGGCAATGGCACGGGCCCTGCCCCCACGTACTGCTGTCTGTCTCTCCTGTTTTCTGCTTATTCTCTTTTTCACACTTACTCTTAGTCTTTCTTTTTCTTTTGCTCTTTTCCCGGCTCCAGTCCCTGGCTCCTTTTTTAGAGCCAGGCTGGGGAGAGGGACTTAATCCTTGGCGTGCCTAACTGCCATGCTTGTTGCTTTTGCTCTTTCCAGTTTTGTTCCTTGGTCACAGTTAACATACACCTTTTAAAGACTAGGTGGTATTCATGCCTGCAGCTTCTGCTTGATGTTACCCTGGGCTTGCTTTACAAATGAAGTATATCACTGTATACTGATTTTCAGCAGCCTCAGGGTTAAATGGGGTGTAAAGTCAGAATGCTTTATAGAGTCTCTTATAAAACTGACTTAGGCTCTTGTCACCTCCTTGAAGCACTTCTGAAATCTTTTTTATATTGATTGCTTTTTTTCTACTAACTCTTAGCCTCTGCAGAAGTGCCTCTTGGTACCTCTGAAAACGCTGAAGCTGAGTTGCATTCTCTGGGTCTTTTTCCTCTTTTTCCTAAAGTTTAACAGGCCCTTTTCTTTATATAATTCTCCATGCACTTGGAGGGTTAAACAGGCCTACCGAGAGTCAGTGTAAATGTTTACAGTCTTACCTTCACTGAGTTCTAAGGCCTAAATTAAAGCAATGAGCTCAGCTTAACGACAGAGTCCAGGGTTATCACCGCATATCCTGCACATGTCTCTCCTTGTGGGTTGATGAAGCTGCTTCCGTTCACGTATAGCTCCCAGTCTACTGATGCTCAAGGCTGGTCCCGGAGGTCAGGTCTGCTAGAGTAAACTGAGTCTAACACCTCTACACAGTTATGCTCAACAGGGCTCTAGCTGCCGGGAGCAAGGTGGCGGGTTCAGGGTGTTTCCAGTTTAGTAGATCGATGGTTGAAAAGGGCTGATAGATGAAAGTCTGTTGCCCCCGCCCCGGATGTGGGCCTGGTCATTATAATAGACAGGTCCTCACATCTCCCTGAGAGGCATTTGCATAGCTCCAGCAAGACCAGACCTGAGAGGGCCCACTTGACTATCTTGACTTCCTTCCTTGGCCTCTTGAGGCTCCAATCCTCCCCTTCAAGGTGAGACCTGGGGCGTATTAGCTCCTGAATCTGGTTTCTGAGGGGGCTGTTGGCCTCGGTAAAGTGGCGTAGGCTGGGACATAAAAGAATTTCTATTATCTCTGTTGGCTCCTGCAAAACTGGCTTCTCTTGCTGTTTCTTGGACTCTCTTTTTAACTCTATGTCTGCTGGCGAAGCTGCTCGTACTTTTACTTCAGGCTTTTTTGCAATAAGCTGTTAAACAGGCCTAAATTTATGCTGGCTTTGTCTATATTATATTTAACCATGAGTCAATATAAAGGAATTTGATCCAGGTACACTGGCTGTCCTCTGACCCCTGTCACTGAGAGACAGGACTAGCTGGATTTCCTAGGCCGACTAAGAATCCCTAAGCCTAGCTGGAAAGGTGACTGCATCCACCTTTAAACATGGGGCTTGCAACTTAGCTCACGCTCTACCAATCAGGTAGTAAAGAGAGCTCACTAAGATGCTAATTAGGCAAAAATGGGAGGTAAAGAAATAGCCAATCATCTATTGCCTGAGAGCACAGCGGGAGGGACAATGATCGGCATATAAACCCAGGCATTCGAGCCCCCACCAGTAACCCCCTTTGGGTTCCCTCCCATTTTTATGGGAGCTCTGTTTTCACTCTATTAAATCTTGTACCTGCACACTCTTCCGTTCCATGTTTGTTACGGCTCGAACTGAGCTTTCGCTCGCCATCCACCACTGCTGTTTGCTGCTGTCGCAGACCCGCCACTGACTTCCATCCCTCTGGATCCAGCAGGGTGTCCACTGTGCTCCTGATCCAGTGAGGGGCCCATTGCCGCTCCCGATTTGGCTAAAGGCTTGCCATTGTTCCTGCACGGCCAAGTGCCCGGCTTCATCCTAATCGAGCTGAACACTAGTCACTGGGTTCCACGGTTCTCTTCCATGACCCACCGCTTCTAATAGAGCTATAACACTCACTGCATGGCCCAAGATTCCATTCCTTGGATTCCATGAGGCCAAGAACCCCAGGTCAGAGAACACAAGGCTTGCCACCATCTTGGAAGCAGCCTGCCACCATCTTGGGAGCTCTGGGAGCAAGGACCACCCGGTAACATTTGGGGACCCAGATGGGACCTCCAAAGTGGCAATATTGGAACACTTTCCCTTGCTATTCTGTCCTATCCTTCCTTAGAATTGGAGGAAAATACCAGGCACCTGTCAGCCAGTTAAAAATGATTAATGTGGCCACCAGATTTAAGACTCAGGTGTGAGGCCGTCTCGGGAAGGAAGGTCTTTCTAACAACCCCCAACCCTTCTGGGTTGGGAACATTCGCTTGCCTAGAACCAGCTTCCGCTTTCAATTTTCTTGGGGAAGCCAAGGGCTGACTAGAGGCAGAAAGCTGACGTCCTGAACTCCCAGCTTTAGCTGGTTGAGATCATGGTGCAGCCAGAACAGTCGCCCATGTGTGCGCCCCTAACTTTCCTTCTGACCCATACCTTCTGGGTCCTGACCAAGACTTTCTTGAAAGAGTAGCCCCAAAATTCTCCTTACCTCTGAATCTACTTCCTCTGATCCCTGCCTCCCAGGTACAAAGGTTCAGACTTTCATTTCCTCTAGCAAGTTGTATCTCCAAAGGAGTCTAAGGAAGCTCAATGCTGCATCCTTAGGCATCTAGGCTATAAACCCAGGGAGTCTTATCCCTGGTGTCCCTCCCGATTTAGGTATACAGCTTTCAACATGGGCAGTTATGAGGGACCTGTTCCCCCCACTCTTGCCAGGGCCCCAAGTTTGTAATGGCTAAGAGAAGGAGAGAGAGAGAGAGATGGAGGAGATAGAGATGGAGGGGAGAGACAGAGAGATGGAGGAGAGAGAGACACAGGAGAGAGAGAGAGACAGAGGGAGTCAAAAAGAAAGAAATAGTAAAAAAAAAAAAAAGTATGCTGTACTCCTTTAAAAGCCAGCGTAAATTTAAAACCTATAATTGATAATTGAAGGTCCCCTCCGTGACCCTATAACACTCCAATACTACCTTGTTGTCAGTGTAAACAAGGGCGTAGCCTGAAAACACTGAGACCACAGAAAACCAGTAGCTTTCCTATCAAAAATCCTTAACCCAGTAACCCATGGATGCATTCAATCTGTAGCGGCAACTGCTTTGCTAACAGAAGAAAGTAGAAAAGTAACCTTTAGAGGAAACCTCATTGTGAGCACACCTCACCAGTTCAGAATTATTCTAAGTCAAAAAAGCAAAAAGGTTACTAACTGAAAAATCTTAAAGTATGGGGGCTATTCTGTTAGAAAAAGGTAATGTAACTCCAACCACTGATAATTCCCTTAACCCAGCAGATTTCCTAACAGGGGATTTAAATCTTAATTACCATACAGAGGTCCAACCAGACCTAGGAGGAACTCCCTTCAGGACAGGAAGATAGATGTTTCCTCCCAGGTGATTGAGGATACAATGGGTATTCAGTAACTGACAGGGAGACTCTTGTGGAAGCAGAGTTAGAAAAATTGCCTAATAATTGCTCTGCTCAAACATGCAAGCTGTTTGCACTCAGCCAAGCCTTAAAGTACTTACAGAATCAAGTACTTACTCAATCCTGACTCAAAAAGTTACCTACACGTTCTCTGAAATGAATTTGCATGAGAACTGTTGTTTATGGGAATGCATCTTGATGGGGCAGCTGGGTTGTTATGAAATACTCAGGAACCCAGCCCAGCTCTAGGACTCACCCCTGAGCACAAAGGCAATGTTGGGCACACTGGTAAAGGACCTCTAGAATCCAGCAGCCCAGACCCCTTTCTTTGTGGTCAAGAAAGGTGGGAAAACAGGGGCAGGACTGCCACATCAGTGAGCTTAACTAATCCAATAAGCAGAGGTCCATGGGTGGTTACGCACCCTGGAAAGTAATAAGCATTAGGACCATAGAGGATGCTCTATGACTAATGCTCATTGGAAAATTACTGGGGTGCTGGCATCCCTATGTTCTTTTTTCAGATGGGAAACATTTCCCCCAAGGCAAAAACACCCCTAAGATGTATTGTGGAGAATTCAGCCCAGTCAGGGTGTATGCACCTTTTTCCCTCTCACACTTGAAGCAAATTAAAATAGACCTAGGTAAATTCTCAGATAACCCTGATGGCTATATTAAAGTTTTACAAGGGTTAGGACAATCTTTTGATCTGACATGGACACATATAATGTTACTGCTAGATCAAACACTAACCCCAAATGAGAGAAGTGCCGCCAAAACTGCAGCCCAAGAGTGTGGCGATCTCTGGTATCTCAGTCAGGTCAATGACAGGATGACAACAGAGGAAAGAGAACAATTCCCCACAGGCCAGCAGGCAGTTCCCAGTGTAGACCCACACTGGGACACAGAATCAGAACACGGAGATTGGTGCCGCAGACATTTACTACCTTGCGTGCTAGAAGGACTAAGGAAAACTAGGAAGAAGCCTATGAATTATTCAATGATGTCCACTATAACACAGGGAAAGGAAGAAAATCCTACTGCCTTTCTGGAGAGACTAAGGGAGACATTGAGGAAGCATACCTCTCTGTCACCTGACTCTATTGAAGGCCAACTAATCTTAAAGGGTAAGTTTATCCTTTAAGTCAGCTGCAGACATTAGAAAAAAAACTTCAAAAGTCTGCCTTAGGCCTGGAGCAAAATTTAGAAACACTATTGAACTTGGCAACCTCAGTTGTTTATAATAGAGATCAGGAGGAGCAGGCGGATTGGGACAAACGGGATAAACAAAAGGCCACTTCTTTAGTCATAGCCCTCAGGCAAGCGGACTTTGGAGGCTCTGGAAAGGGCAAATCAAATGCCTAATAGGGCTTGCTTCCAGTGTGATCTACAAGGGCACTTTAAAGAAGATTGTCCAAGTAGAAATAAGCTGCCCCCTTGTCCATGCCCCTTATGTCAAGGGAATCACTGGAAGGCCTACTACCCCAGGGGATGAAGGTCCTCTGAGTCAGAAGCCACTAACCAGAAGATCCAGCAGCAAGACTGAGGGTGCCTGGGGCAAGTGCCAGCCCATGCCATCACCCTCACAGAGCCCCGGGTATGCGTGACCATTGAGGGCCAGGAGGTTAACTGTATCCTGGACACTGGCGCGGCCTTCTCAGTCTTATTCTCCTGTTCCGGACAACTGTCCTCCAGATCTGTCACTATCCGAGGGGTCCTAGGACAGGCAGTCACTAGATACTTCTCCCAGCCATTAAGTTGTGACTGGGGAACTTCACTCTTTTCACATGCTTTTCTAATTATGCCTGAAAGCCCCACTCCCTTGTTAGGGAGAGACATTCTAGCAAAAGCAGGGGCCATTATACACCTGAACATAGGAGAAGGAACACCTGTTTGTTGTCCCCTGCTTGAGGAAGGAATTAATCCTGAAGTCTGGGCAACAGAAGGACACTATGGATGAGCAAAGAATGCCCGTCCTGTTCAAGTTAAACTGAAGGATTCCACCTCCTTTCCCTACCAAAGGCAGTACCCCCTTAGACCCAAGGCCCAACAAGGACTCCAAAGGATTGTTAAGGACGTAAAAGCCCAAGGCCTAGTAAAACCAGGCAATAGCCCCTGCAGTACTCCAATTTTAGGAATACCGAAACCCAACGGACGGTGAAGGTTAGTGTAAGATCTCAGGATTATCAATGAGGCTGTTGTCCCTCTATAACCAGCTGTACCTAACCCTTATACTCTCTGCTTTCCCAAATACCAGAGGAAGCAGAGTGGTTTACAGTCCTGGACCTTAAGGATGACTTTTTCTGCATCCCTGTACATCCTGACTCTCAATTCTTGTTTGCCTTTGAAGATCCTTTGAACCCAACATCTCAACTCACCTGGACTGTTTTACCCCAAGGGTTCAGGGGTAGCCCCCATCTATTTGGCCAGGCATTAGCCCAAGACTTGAGCCAGTTCTCATACCTGGACACTCTTGCCCTTCAGTACATGAATGATTTACTTTTAGCCGCCCATTCAGAAACCTTGTGCCATCAAGCCACCCAAGTGCTCTTTTTTTTTTTTTTTTTTTGAGACAGAGTCTCGCTCTGTCACCCAGGCTGGAGTGCAGTGGTGCGATCTCATCTCACTGCAACCTCCACCTCCTGGGTTCATGCCATTGTCCTGCCTCAGCCTCCCAATTAGGTGGCACTGCGGGCATCCACCACCACATCTGGCTAAGTTTTTGTATTTTTAGTAGAGATGGGTTTTCACCATGTTAGCCAGGATGGTCTTGATCTCCTGACCTTGTGATCTGCCTGCCTTGGCCTCCCAAAGTGCTGGGATTACAGGCATGAGCCACCGTGCCCAGCCCCACCCAAGTGCTCTTAAATTTCCTCGCCACCTGTGGCTACAAGGTTTCCAAACCAAAGGCTCATCTCTGCTCACAGCAGATTAAATACTTAGGGCTAAAATTGTCCAAAGGCACCAGGGCCCTCAGTGAGAAATGTATCCAGCCTATACTGGCTTATCCTTATCCCAAAACACTAAAGCAACTAAGAGGTTTCCTTGGCATAACGGGCTTCTGCCGAATATGGATTCCCAGGTACAGTGAAATAGCCAGGTCATTATATACACAAATTAGGAAAACTCAGAAAGCCAATACCCATTTAGTAAGATGGACACCTGAAGCAGAAGTGGCTTTCCAGGCCCTAAAGAAGGCCCTAAACCAAGCCCCAGTTAAGCTTGTCAACGGGGCAAGACTTTTCTTTATATGTCACAGAAAAAACAGGAATAGCTCTAGGAGGCCTTACACCAGTCCGAGGGATGAGCTTGCAACCGGTGGCATACCTGCGTAAGGAAATTGATGTAGTGGCAAAGGGTTGGCCTCATTGTTTATGGGTAGTGGCAGCAGTAGCAGTCTTAGTACCTGAAGAAGTTAAAATAATACAGGGAAGAGATCTTACTGTGTGGACATCTCATGATGTGAATGGCATACTCACTGCTAAAGGAGACTTGTGGCTGTCAGACAACCATTTACTTAAATATCAGGCTCTATTACTTGAAGGGCCAGTGCTGTGACTGTGCATTTGTGCAACTCTTAACCCAGCCACATTTCTTCCAGACAATGAAGAAAATATAGAACATAACTGTCAACAAGTAATTGCTCAAATATACGCCACTCGAGGGGACCTTTTAGAGGTTCCCTTGACTGATCCCGACCTCAACTTGTATACTGATAGAAGTTCCTTTGTAGAAAAAGGACTTCGAAAAGCAGGGTATGCAGTGGTCAGTGATAATGGAATACTTGAAAGTAATCCCCTCACTCCAGGAACTAGTGCTCAGCTGGCAGAACTAATAGCCCTCACTTGGGCACTAGCATTAGAAGGAGAAAGGGTAAACATATATACAGGATCTAAGTATGCTTACCTAGTCCTCCATGCCCATGCAGCAATATGGAGAGAAAGGGAATTCCTAACTTCTGAGGGAACACCTATCAAACATCAGGAAGCCATTAGGAGATTATTATTGGCTGTACAGAAACCTAAACAGGTGGCAGTCTTACACTGCCAGGGTCATCAGAAAGGAAAGGAAAGGAAAATAGAAGGGAACTGCCAAGCAGATATTGAAGCCAAAAGAGCTGCAAGGCAGGACCCTCCATTAGAAATGCTTATAGAAAGACCACTAGTATGGGGTAATCCCTTCTGGGAAACCAAGCCCCAGTACTCAGAAGAAGAAATAGAATGGGGAACCTCACAAGGACATAGTTTCCTGCCCTCAGGATGGCTAGCCACCGAAGAAGGAAAAATACTTTTGCCTGCAGCTAACCAACGGAAATTACTTAAAACCCTTCACCAAACCTTTCACTTAGGCATTGATAGCACCCATCAGATGGCCAAATTATTATTTACTGGACCAGGCCTTTTCAAAACTATCAAGCAGATAGTCAGGGCCTGTGAAGTGTGCCAAAGAAATAATCCCCTGCACTGCAGGCCATACAGTTCAATCCCTATATCTTTAACCGCCTTGTTAAGTCTGTCTCTTCCAGAATCGAAGCTGTAAAACTACAAATTGTTCTTCAAATGGAGCCCCAGATGCAATCCATGGCTAAGATCAACTGCAGACCTCTGGACTGGCCTGCTAGCCCATGCTTCGATGTTAATGACATCGAAGGCACCCCTCTTGAAGAAATCTCAACTGCACAACCCCTAGTATGCCCCAATTCAGCAGGAAGCAGTTAGAGCGGTCATCAGCCAACCTCCCCAACAGCACTTGGGTTTTCCTGTTGAGAGGGAGTACTGAGAGACAGGACTGGCTGGATTTCCTAGGCCGACTAAGAATCCCTAAGCCTAGCTGGAAAGTTGAGTGTATGCACCTTTAAACACGGGGCTTGCAACTTAGCTCACACCCAACCAATCAGGTAGTAAAGTAAAGGCAGTGAGGGCAAGAGGGCTAGAAAGTCTGAAAGTGATCATGGCTAGGTGAAGGAGGAAGAGTGGCCAACATGAGGCTGGACAAATAAAGAAGGTGGGTTATGCAGGGCTTTGTAAACTCTGTTGAGTTTGGATTTCACCCTGAGGGCATTAATGGCTCACTGAAGGTTTTGAGCCAGAAAATCATGCAGAAGGCCCAAGAACACCAAGTCCAGTGTGCAGGACACTGCAGCATTGGGGCCAGAAGAGAGGGCAACCTGCTGACTGGACAGAGATTGAGAAGGAAATGGCAGGACACACAGGGAGATGGGGCAGTAAGGGTTGATGGTAGATTTCCAGCCTGGGCAACTGGGTGGACCAACAGTGTGGAGCTTTAATCTCTGAGATTTGAAACCTGATTTTGGTTTGGGACAGGGTCAGTTGGAGTTGCCTGAGGGGTGGGTAGGTGAACGTGCCAGAAGGCAGATGTACAGGATCGGGGGTCTGATGCCCAGGAAAAAGGTCTGTGCAGAGTATCTTCCCAGAAACCTGCCCTGCGGTTCAGTTGCTGATTTCACTAAACTCTTCTGGCCACACCTAACGGAGTTAATGTGCCCAACTAGAGTTGCCCAGACCTTTCTCTCTCTCAGAGAGACGTGGGAGGGATTGCTCTCCCAGGGGAAAACGGATCAGAGTGGCTCTTCCCAGGGCTGGCTCCAGGTATGGAAGTTGACACCAACCTGTCTCACTCCATGAATGGGATGTGCCTGTGTTATAGGAGTCCTAACCAGTGACCGGGACACACTCTCCACTCTCTCTCCTTGCACCCCGCACAGAATGGGACACAAGCCGTGTCAACTCTACCTCCTAACTACCTCACATATCTCTTTCCTTGTCCCATCTCCTTCCACTGTGTGGGTCAGAGCCTCATGGTTTCTCATCTCCACCACCCCAGGGTCCTCCCAGTGGGTCTCCCTGCTGGCAGCTTCACTTCGCTCTAGTCTCTTCTTCACTTACAACCAGAGTAGGTTTGCTCAAACACAAATCTGAATATCACTGTCTTTCTTTAAATTCTTCAGTGAGTCTCCATGTCATGCAGGATGCATCCTCACCACAGTCCTCACTCTTTCATCTCCAGCTCAATAAGCCCCTTGGGAACAGCAAGGCCTCCTTTCTCCCTGCCTGGGTGCATTTGCTAGCCCTACCTGGCAAGCTCCTTCCCACTGGCCACATCTAACTCCTATCTCATTGCTTTCTGGGAGCTTTGGCTTCTCCTCTGTGCCCTCCCAGAGTCCTGGTGAGCCTCTAATAACACCTGAGGGACACTGTGTCTGCACAATAGTCCTGTGACCTCCTGGTGTGGGGCATGGCCTGCTGGGTCCCCATTCCTGCACCACCAATGAACAATAACACCTGCACAGCTCCACGCATATTTTGAGGAATTGAGGATATGAGGCTGGGCTTTGAGATCTCACAAATCCCTACACCCTCTGCCCTACTCTGTATCTCATCCATTTCTGCAAAACATACTGACAAATGTCCCTCAAATTCTATGTATGGACTTCGTGGGTCCTGACAAAAATAAACCAATGGCAAAGAAATTTTTATGAGACAATTGAGGAAGTGTGCATGCAGTTATTTGACAAAATTAAGAAACATAAATTTTTAGTGTTAGAATAGAATGGTGATGTCCAGAAAAAAAGCACTTAAATTTTAAAGAAACATACTAAAGTATACCTCCAGCAATACTAAAATGCATATGCAGTGTTATTCATTGCAGCATTGTTTGTAATTCCAAAACATTAGAAACAACCTAAATGTCCACACATATAAGAGTGCTTGCAGGCCAGGCATGGTGGCTCACATCTGTAATCCCAGCACTTTGGGGGGCCGAGGTGGGCCGATCATGAGGTCAGGAGTTCAAGACCAGCCTGGCCAAATATGGTGAAACCCTGTCTCTAATAAAAATACAAAAATTAGCCAGACGTGGTGGTGCGCACCTGTAGTCCATAGTCCCAGCTACTTGGGAGGCTGAGGCAGAAGAATCGCTTGAATCTGGGAGGCAGAGGTTGCCGACAGCCGAGATCATGCCACTGGACTCCAGCCTGGGTGACAGAGTGAGACTCTGTCTCAAAAAAATGAATAAATAAATAAAGAGTGCTTGCATAAACTATGATGCATTCATACGATGGAGTATTTTGCAGCTGAAGCAAATAAAGGAAGACATTTATGAACTTAGATGGAGGTGATTTCTAGGACCTATCATTAAGTGAAGGGTGGGGGAACCAACAACCACACAAAACAAAGAGCAAAAAAGCATTATGGTATGCTGCCCTTTATGTAAGAAAGAAGGGGTTGTAAGGAAATATGTACTTGAGCAAAAGAAAAACAAAAGGGGAAAGTTAGAAATTAGTGAGATTTGTTGTCTACAGGGGGATGAGTGAGAAATGGGTGGGAAAAAGAGGGACTAGGAATGGGGAATTAGGGACAGAGAGAGACAGTGTCTCCAAAGACACTTTTTCATATAACTCTGGCTCTTAGAATCATGGTAAAGTTTTGCATACCAGAAAACTAAGTAATTAATTAAAACCAACCAGGATGTAAGGAAACCGCAAAGTGGAATATACAAACACTAACAACCTAACAGCATTTCAAATGAATAGATTACCAAACTGAAGGAGGTGGGGGGGGAAAGAACTGACCTAAATAACCATAGAAAACCACATTTTGACTGGATATTGTAAGGCTTAAGACCAAAAAAAAAAAAAAAAGAAGGAAAGAAAAATACTGTACTCTTGTTAGTAGATTTGTTTTTCACAGAGGTATGCATTGGCAATTCTGCAACTATTTTACGTGTACTAGGATTAAACAAATATGCAAATATTGTATATTTTAGATAATCATAGCCAGGTTTCTCACTTGTCAGAGAGGTTAGAAATGAAAGGACATGGCTAAATGAATCTATTGAATCGAAATAGTAGGTATCTATATGAACTCATGGTTTTTTATCATATTTATACAGATAGCTATATAAATACATACAGAAGTGTATGTATGTGTGGGTTAATATACATACATATATTTCCCACTGGGGAGAGCCTAGAAGCATTGAAAACCCAGAAGCAATGAGTACACATAGTTCCGAGATCCTAGTTTTCAAATACTTTCCCCAATAAAAGGAAATAAGGATCTTTGGAGAAATGGTTGACTTCAAGGCTGGGGCACAGACAAGACAAGATAAGCCTGGAACATCTTTGGCACAGAAAGTATCTGGAAATGCTCACAATAAGAGAGGAGGTTTGCCATAAAAGACACAGAAGCCAATCTGAAGGAGCTCCCACAGGCTAAAGGTGGATCAATTTGAGCAATAAAATAGATATCGATGGTATTAGATTGTAACCTTTAGAATAAAATATCTATAAATCTGTACTAAGAAAATAATTGAATGAATGGAAGGATAAAGGAGAAGAGACAGCTTTTCTTTACAGAAGAATTCGAATTATTAAATGTAGATGGAATGAGGGAAATAGAAAGTCACTATTAGACAAACACTATAGTAATATTTGCTGCAGGCAAGATCCATAATGGATGCTAAAGTTAGTGAGCAGAAGCTTATTTTGAAACTGAATATTTTTATAGTCACAAAGTATCTTCCACAAGATATTTATGAATTCCAAAGGGATAAATAGTAATATTACAGTTGATGAACCTGGCAGATGCTACTTTAATCAAGGGATTAAGGTTAAGATCAAAATTAATAAGACATACCATGTCTCAGATATGAAATTATGGGTGGAAATGATAAGCTGAGACTGGAACAACTGCTGTGACATTTTGCAAAAAATGTATGTCGTCGATCGAGTCATGAGAAAACATCAGATAGACCCAAATTGAGGTACATTCCACAAAATAATTGACCATTACTCTTCAAAAATGCCACCATCATGAAAGACAAGAAAAGACTGAGGAACTGCCATAGTTTGGAGGTAGCTAAGGAGATGTGACAACGAAATGCGGTGCTGGGGTCCTGGATGGGATCCTGGGTTAGAAAAAAGATACTGATTGAAAAACTGGTGAAATTCAAGTAAGGCCTGGAGTTTAGTCAATAGTGTATCAACGTTAAATTCCTGGATTCGATCATTGTACTATGGTTACATAAGATGTTAACATTAGAGGATGCTGGGTGAGGGGTATTTGGGAAACTTGTACTAGTTTTGCAATTTTTCTGTTACATAAATAATGCCCCCCACCCCCCACAAGTCTAAAAGATACACATTAGATTATAGAGGGAAAAAACTAAGTCTGAGATTTGCTTCAAATATTGTCAATAATTTTTGAAGCAAGGTGATGGGTACATCAAGGCTTTGTAGTGTTCTTTCTAGATTTATGTATGTCAGACAATTTCCTTTAGAAAAGTAGAAATTACATATACATGTATTAAGCCCTTTCTATGTGCCAGGCACTGTGGTTAGCCATGGGGACTTGGTTAACCACCAGGACTTGAGGCCCTGCCTCAAGGAGCTCACACTCAACAGGGGGAAAGCAGACATGATGCACGGAATGTAGAAAGAGTGATGTGATAGAGGAAGCACAGGATGCCTGGGAGCAGGGGAGAAAATAGTGCTCCAAATAGAAGAAACAGCATGCAGAGCCTTGGGCTAGGGAGAAAGGCTAACTGGTAAGTCACAGAGAAAAATCTGCAAATGACCTCAGGGAATGCAGCTGAGGTCTTTTGACTGCCCAGGGCAAGGACAACTCAGCCAGACTCTTTGGGCCTATAAAACTTTGTGACATTATTTGTAATTTAGTCTTTTTAAACAAATTTAGAAGGCAATCTCCCTATGCTCTTTATCAAGTCCCCTTTCCTGACATCTCCTATGACTCTCCTATGACACTTTCCTCCTCTCCCCACAATGTTTTCTCATCTGTTATAAATCTGCAGCCTATTTAACAAGATCCTCCTTAAGCAGTGTTCACAGGATACTGGTCCCCAGTGACCTTCTGAGGCAGCCAAATAGATATGAAATCTTTTTGTGCATTTATGGATAGCCTTGAAATTAATTGCTGTCATTTTCTTCCTAGCAGATCATGGAAGTCTGGAGACTAAAGTGGTGTGGGAGTGGCCGCTCCCAACTAGACTCCACCCCCTTCAGAAGGCAGGAGTTGTCATAGTATTAAAACAGCTAACATACACATCAGGAGGTGGCCTTGAGAAGCTGAGCGGAGACCGGCTAGACTTTAATCAGGTTAGTATTGACCTTAAACATCTTCACAAATGTTCTCATGTCTACTTCACTAAGAAAAACAAATTTAAATGTGTTAGTTTGTGTGAGTACTTTATGTTCTTGCTGTTTTTCTGTGTGCTTAGGAGACAATTTAAGCATTGCTTGTTAGTTCCTGAAGGACAGGTCGGTAAAGAAAAATAATACTCAACAATTTAGAAAACAAGGGCAAAGAATTTGATGATATGAGAAAAGTAAGAGTGGTATCATTGTGGGCAATCTGAAAATACAACCACATCAGTGCCAGGCCACATGCCAAAGCTTGCTTATGGTAAAGCTGTTTATTAAAAACATGTATTCGTGTGATTCATTCCTGTGATTCACAGGAGTCAACACACAATTATACTAGATTTAAAGTGGGCAGGGTCACACATTTGGGAGCACCACTTGATCAATGAAAAGAAAATACATCTGGATGGTCGTATTCCTCTAGAGCTGGCACTTCCAAATGGGAAACCAATCATCAATGCTTGACAATCAGGATCTAAATTTACACTTCCATCATTGATTTTGCACAGATTAGTTTATTGCTCATATAAGTGACTTTGTGATTGAGCACCAAGCAGCATGCTATTTTTCCTTCTCCTCTTTCTTCCCTCCTTCTCTTTGTTCTCTTTGCCCTCTTTCTTCTTCCTCTTCCTCTTTTTCCTATTCCGCCTCTTCTTCCTCCTCCTCCTTCTTGTTCAAAGTATCTGGGACCAAAGGGTGAGCAGGGTTTAAAGTCTCAAAATTGCAAGTGAATCTAAATATATAGGACTTTTAGGGTAGTAGGCAAGTAGATCTAAGGATAATAATAACCCCCTCTTAAGCTGTTATATTCCCTGTCCAACAGAACATGCACATTCCTTCTATATGCAAGTTCTTTCTATTTGCCAAATGAAATATTACCCTGGGCTACCCTGCCAAAGCACTTATCCAATTAAAAAAAATATTTTTTGTGTAGTCATGATGTTTCTACTATGTGGGAGAGTTTGGTTGCTTTGATAATTCTTTTTAAACAGCAGATTGGTGGGTTTCATAATTAGGATTGGTTATTTTATTGCCATAATCCTAGCTTGGTTTTTTTCATGCTTTTTGTTTGTTTTGAGACAGTCTCATTCTGTCACCCAGGCTGGAATGCAGTGATGTGGCCATGTTTCACTGCAGCCTTAACATCTTGGGCTCAAGTGATCTTCCTGCCTCAGCCTCCTGGGTATCTGGGACTACAGGTGTGGAACACCAATCCTGGCTAATTTTTTTTTTTTAATAGAGACTTTATTTAATTGCCCAGGCCAGTCCTGAACTCCTGAGCTCAAGCAATCTTCCCTCCTCAGCCTTCCGAAGTGCTGGGATTATAAGTATGAGCCACCATGCCCAGCCCTAGTTTGTTTTTTAATTACTCTATGCTACTGTAGTCTAAAACAGCGAGCGCTATAGGCAAATGGCAAAAAAAAAAAAAAAGATTGCTCTTGAGATATCTAGCCATGTTATATCCTATGAAGCACGGACTGAACTTTGAGCAATGCACTACACTGTGCTTAAAGACTATGACAACTTCTCTGCTTCCCGGGAGCTCACAGTTTGAGGGGTGGGGGACATAAAAATGGTAACTTCTTTTTTTTTTAATTTATTTATTCATTATTATTGTACTTTAAGTTGTAGGGTACATGTGCACAATGTGCAGGTTCGTTACATATGTATACATGTGACATGCTGGGTGCTGCACCCACCAACTCGTCATCCAGCACTAGGTATATCTCCCAATGCTATCCCTTCCCCCTCCCCCCACCCCACAACAGTCCCCAGAGTGTGATGTTCCCCTTCCTGTGTCCAAGTGTTCTCATTGTTCAATTCCCACCTATGAGCGAGAACATGCGGTGTTTGGTTTTTTTGTCCTTGCGATAGTTTGCTGAGAATGATGGTTTCCAGCTTCATCCATGTCCCTACAAAGGACATGAACTCATCATTTTCTATGGCTGCATAGTATTCCATGGTGTATATGTGCCACATTTTCTTAATCCAGTCTATCATTGTTGGACATTTGGCTTGGTTCCAAGTCTTTGCTATTGTGAGTAGTGCTGCAATAAACATACGTGTGCATGTGTCTTTATAGCAGCATGATTTATAATCCTTTGGGTATATACCCAGTAATGGGATGGCTGGGTCAAATGGTATTTCTAGTTCTAGATCCCTGAGGAATCGCCACACTGACTTCCACAATGGTTGAACTAGTTTACATTCCCACCAACAGTGTAAAAGTGTTCCTATTTCTCCACATCCTCTCCAGCACCTGTTATTTCCTGACTTTTTAATGATTGCCATTCTAACTGGTGTGAGATGGTATCTCATTGTGGTTTTGATTTGCATTTCTCTGATGGCCAGTGATGGTGAGCATTTTTTCATGTGTTTTTTGGCTGCATAAATGTCTTCTTTTGAGAAGTGTCTGTTCGTGTCCTTCGCTCACTTTTTGATGGGGTTGTTTTTTTCTTGTAAATTTGTTTGAGTTCATTGTAGATTCTGGATATTAGCCTTTTGTCAGATAAGTAGGTTGTGAAAATTTTCTCCCATTTTGTAGGTTGCCTGTTCACTCTGATGGTAGTTTATTTTGCTGTGCAGAAGCTCTTTAGTTTAATTAGATCCCATTTGTCAATTTTGGCTTTTGTTGCCATTGCTTTTGATGTTTTAGACATGAAGTCCTTGCCCATGCCTATGTCCTGAATGGTACTGCCTAGGTTTTCTTCTAGGGTTTTTATGGTTTTAGGTCTAATGTTTAAGTCTTTAATCCATCTTGAATTGATTTTTGTATAAGGTGTAAGGAAGGGATCCAGTTTCAGCTTTCTACATATGGCTAGCCAGTTTTCCCAGCACCATTTATTAAATAGGGAATCCTTTCCCCATTGCTTGTTTTTCTCAGGTTTGTCAAAGATCAGATAGTTGTAGATATGTGGCATTATTTCTGAGGGCTCTGTTCTGTTCCATTGATCTATATGTCTGTTTTGGTACCAGTACCGTGCTGTTTTGGTTACTGTAGCCTTGTACTATAGTTTGAAGTCAGGTAGTGTGATGCCTCCAGCTTTGTTCTTTTGGCTGAAGATTGACTTGGCAATGCGGGCTCTTTTTTGGTTCCATATGAACTTTAAAGTAGTTTTTTCCAATTCTGTGAAGAAAGTCATTGGTAGCTAAAAATGGTAACTTCTGCAGGCTGTAAATAGTCAATAATGAGGCATAACAGGAAGAAACTAGTCTGAATGTCAGAAGACCTAGGTTCTAATCCAGACTTTGACACTAACTAGCTAGTTGGCAAATTGCACATACTTTCTTTGGGGTTCAACATATTCATTACAAACCTGGAGGAAGGGCTAGCTAGATCCCTTCTAGCTCAATAATTTGGGAACTCTTGAGGGGAGAACTAGATATATCAATAGAACATATAGTTTTTATAAGGCACATGAAGTCACCAAGTAGGTTGGAACATAATGCAAGTCAGTAGTGCCTGGAATAATTACCAACATAAAAATAAATAAATGAAAACAAAGGTCTTACACAGGAAAGCCTCAGAATCTCAGAGGGACCCTGTGAAGTCACACTGGTGTTGGACCTGTCTAGTGCAAACAGAATTCACAGGTGGAAACAATCCTGCTATGAAGAAGGAAGACACTCCTGTTGTTCAACCATTCATATACTAGCGTGCATTTTGCTTCTCTAGACTCATTCATTCATCCATTCATGCATTCATTCATTCATTTTAGAGAAACCAAGAGACTGTTACCATGGCAGGGAAGCCCAAGCTTCACTACTTCAATGGACGGGGCAGAATGGAGCCCATCCGGTGGCTCTTGGCTGCAGCTGGAGTGGAGGTATGTTCTAAGTTAGGTCATCTTAAGTTGGACCTAATTGATTGTATCAAAATATTTTAGTAAGCCAAGAGACTTCCATACTAGATGACCTGTGAATATTTTGGCCTCAAATAAAAACATCCCCAGTTATTTTTTTTTAATGGACAAATTTTACCAAATGAAAATTTAAAAATCTGTCCATTAAAGAGCACATGAAAAAGAACACATGAACAATTAAAATATATTTTGAAAAGAATTAACTAATCACAATGAGTGGACCTTATTTGCATTAGGATTTAAACAAACTATAAAATATAACTTATGACACATAACAATTAGGAACCTGAATATTGATTGAATGTTAGATAATATTAAAGAATTACTGTTAAATTTTTTAGTGTCATTTTGTGATGTTAGGTATGATGTTTCTGTTATGTTTCAGAGATACACACTGAAGTATTTAGGATGAGATAATATGATACCTCAGATTTGTTTCATATTATGACAGAGGAGGAGAGAAGCTGGGCATAGAAATGAAAGACTGGCTTAAGTTGGTGATTATTGCATCTAGATGATTGAAACAAAGAGGACCACTGTATTTTTTGTGTATTTTTTATATATATGAGAAATTTATACAATAAAATGCTAAGTACATGGAAACTAAATGTCATTAAACATAAACTATAAACCACAATGAGGTCAGGGAAGGAGTGGATTGTAACAAACTGCCTGTTAAAGACTGAGTATATTCAGTCAGTGGTTATTTTGTTGTGCACCTATTAAGTGCCAGGTTCTGTCCTGAGGATTGGCAGTGAACAAGGTAGACACAATTCCTGCCCTAAGGCAGACTACATACATGTCTAGGAGGACTCAGATAAGAAAACACGTGGTTAAAATCAGGGGTGGGGGCTTCTAGAACACCCAGGCATTCCCCAGTGTTACCAGGCCATCCTCCCAGTGTTTGAGCAGGAAATGCTGGGAGGTGTCTGTGGGACTCCGCTAAGTGCTGCCCTCTAGAGGTGTCACTGAGAAAAACACTTCCCAGTCCAGACCAGAGTCCCTCAGTAACTAACTGCCTGAGGGTTTTCCTCCAGAGTAAGTAATGGAAAAACTCAGAAGATCTTGTCCCTCGGGTGTCAGCAGAAAAGGAGGGTTTCAGGTGAGGTGGCGTCCTGTGAAAGGAACTTCTAGCGCGCCCCTTCAGCCTCACAGCGCTGTGTGGACCTGAACCTCGGGGTGGCACTTTCTCCAATGCTTCACGAGGGCTTGGGACTCACCTTTCTCAAACCTAGGAGGAAATAAGCACACAAGAAATCCACACACTGCCATTCCAGGTTGTTTTCTGTGTACAAATGAATACCCTGTTTCATTGTCACCCAGACATCAGCTCTGCAGCTCAGTGCCTTTTCTCCAGTGACGTTCCCTCCCTAATCATGGACATTTGTGAGATCGTGGGGAGGTGAAGTAAAAGACGGAGCAGGCCAGGAGCAGTGGGTCACACCTTTAATCCCAGCACTTTGGGAGGCCGATAGGGGAGGATTGCTTGAGCCCAGGAGTTCAAGATGAGTCTAGGCAACACAGCGAGACCCCAGCACTACAAAATAGAAATAAAAAATTAGCTGGATGTGATGGTGCATGCCTATAGTCCCAGCTACTCATGTGGCTGAGGTGGGAGGGTCACTTGGGCCTGGTAGATCAAGGCTGCAATGAGCCATGATCACACCACTGTACTTAAGCCTGGGCGACAAAGTGAGACTCTGTCTCAAATAAATAAATAAATAAATAAATAAATAAATAAAATAAAAAAGAAGATTGAGCAGTTCTGACCCATGGTCAGACCCATGAGCATGAGCATGGTCCGACCCATGCCTGTTTCTTGAGGGATAAAATCTAAATTTCCAAGCGGCCATGACCAGCTTCTTCTGTGTCCCCTGCCAAACTCAGAAATCTTATGTTCTCCAAATTATGTACCAGATGGAGGCCATTCAAGGTCACAAGTCTGTAATGCTATGGAACGAACTAACAAGAACCCATTTACTGTTTCTGCTTCCAGTTTGAAGAGAAATTTATAGGATCTGCAGAAGATTTGGAAAAGTTAAGAAATGGTAAGATCAAGTCTCTAAGTGCCTCTGATGAGGGTATCTAGTAGAGAAGGTACCGTTGAAGATTGATTTTTTTTTTTTTTTTGAGACAGAGTCTCGCTGTGTCGCCCAGGCTGGAGTGCAGTGGCATGATCTCGGCTTACTGCAAGCTCCGCCTCCCAGGTTCATGCCATTCTCCTGCCTCAGCCTCCCGAGTAGCTGGGACTACAGGCGCCAGACACCACACCAGGCTAGTTTTTTTTTTTTTTTTTTTGGTATTTTTAGTAGAGACGGGGTTTCATCGTGTTAGCCAGGATGGTCTCGATCTCCTGACCTCGTGATCCGCCCGCCTCGGCCTCCCAAAGTGCTGGGATTACAGGTGTGAGCCACCGTGCCCAGCCACAGTTGAAGATTTTAACACCAGGCGATGCCTATGTGTGTGGGGGGTGGTAGCTGTGGTGGTGGAGAGGGAGAAGGTGGTTAAAGTGGAAGGGATGTGGCTCCCTGAACGGGTCTGGCAACTATCTCCAGGCTAAAAGGCCAGACCTCTCAGAGTATTGGCTAGAGGAACCATCCCCAGTGCCCTGAGAATGCCCTTTCCTTGTTTTCATGCTTGGGGCACCATGAATGAGCTGTGGTCATCAGCTCAGGATCCCACACAGCCTTCCCCATCCAAGGACACACAAGAACATGAATAAGACGAAAAGAATGGAAATAGATGTGGCCATTACCTTGAGTTGTTTTCTTTCATGGGTCATGTGATAAGGTCATATTGTAGTAATACTGTAGGCTTGGAAGAACACAGAAAGGGACCTCTACATAAAATTGTGTCTCAGAACCTACTTTAAAGGCCATGAACACCATGAGACTTACCCTGGGAAGTTCTCATTTTAAATGACATCTCTCTGGCACTCCCGTTGTAACCTGTCTCAGCTTTTTCCTAAAATATCATGACGATAAATCAACGCAAGAAAAATACAAGGGACCTACTATGTACCTGGATGGGGAATAAAAACATAAATGAAATAACAGGCTAAAAGGTGAAAGGAATCAGGTCAGAAAAAGAACTACAGGCAGCTAAAATCAAAATACTATTTCGTTTTTGAGGTTAGCAGGCAATAATTTCTTTTTCATTTTATAACCTCAGTCATTTCAACCATCATTTTTCTTCCTGAAATAGTGGGATTCATAGAAATGTCATGTTCCTTTTTTTTCCTTCTTTCTAAAGATGGGAGTTTGATGTTCCAGCAAGTACCAATGGTTGAGATTGATGGGATGAAGTTGGTACAGACCAGAGCCATTCTCAACTACATTGCCAGCAAATACAACCTCTACGGGAAAGACATAAAGGAGAGAGCCCTGTACGGTATATTTTGTGTTCTTCCATCCACAGAGAACACAGAGTGATTTAGGTCCTTCCTTGAGTGGGTGAGACCATGGCAGGGCATCATGACCAGGAGCAGGCTGGGCCTTGGGCGTGTATACTGAGGTCCAGTATTGCAGAGTCCCATGGGGATGAGGGAACAGTGAACATGAGGAGGGTTCAGGTGAGTGTGATTCTAGAAGAGGATGCATTCCATGGATCCAGCACCCTGACAGAGGTTTCCAAACACTGATGAACCATGAACTCAGGAGGATGGGGAATAATGATTCCAGGTGCTCAGGCCTTCAGAGGCTGGACTCCAGCCAACAGCTTAGGACAGGCATAGAATGTTTGAGAGTCTGTAGATGAAGGCCTGGGGAGGGAAGACTGCAAAGAAGCTGAATCTCAGGTCCCAGTAATTCCAAGAATGATGCCCAGGAGCCCAAGTTACCAGCCAATTATATGGACTGGTTAACTTGAGCAGGGCTAGTAGAGGCTGGCACCCAGAACTCTGGGGTTACCTGGAAACATTGATTCAAGGCTGAAGCAGCTAGATTTATCGAATACCAGCAAAACCATGGGGTCTCCTCACTGTTGCAATAGGGCTGCCTGATTCTAAATAACATCCTATGTGAAACTGTTGGCAGTTCTTCAAAAAGTTTAGTGTAGAGTTACCAATGACCCAGCAATTCCTCTACTAGGTATATACCAAAAGAATCAAAATACTTCCACACCAAATCTTGTACATAAACGTACAGTGCAAATAACAGCAATTTTCATGGTATTCAAAACGTAGAAATAACCCAAATATCCATCAACCAATAAATGGAGGAACAAAGTGTGCCTTAGCCATGCAATGGAACAATATTTACTCATGAAAAGAAATGAAGTACTGATGCATGCTACAAGAAAGTTGAACCTTAAAGACATGTTACATAAAAGAAATTGGACACAGAAGTCCACATATTGTAGGATTGTGTGTATGAAATGTCTAGAATATTCAAACCCATAGAGGCAGCAAATAGACTAGTGGTTGCCTGAAGCTAAAGGGTTTGGGGTTTGGGGAAAATGAATACTCAATGGGTACAGATGTCCTTATCAGGGTGATAAAAATATTCTAGAATTAGAGTGTGATCATATTTGCAGAATTCTGTAAATGTACTAAAAGTGACTGAATACTATAATTTAATGGGTGACAACGATAATATGTGACTATACATCAATGAAACTGTTGTTTTAAAAAGTACTGTGGAAAACCTAGTTAAACACAAAAGAAAAAAAGGTCTCCTAAAATATGTCCTGGTTGTAGCTGTGTATAGAATTTCACCAAGGAAGGGGATCTTTTAGGTGGGGTCTCAAGTAAGGCACACATGGCTAGAGTCGGGCAATAGCACATGGATAGGGCTGTAGAACTATGTTTCATGGGAGTAATTGGAAAAACTGCTAATATTGGGCATAGAAGTGGGCCTGGGAGATGTAAAATGATGAGACAGGACAAGGAACATGACTGAGATGGCTGTGACAGGGACTCTCTTGGGATTACTTAGGAGGCAAGTCTTTGGCCATTTGACTCACACGAAGTTTATGCACAGAACAAACCACAATGGAGATGATAAATCCTGGCACAGCATCGGTGGGTACTGGCAGTGATTCCACCAATTTCTCTCATGACTGTGACTGTAGACAGGTCACCGATGCTCTTTGTACCTGTATTTGGTCATGTGCATAACAAAGATTTTAGAGATATATCTACCTCGATAAGTTGTTTTAAGAAATAAAAGGCAGCCAGGCATGGTGGCTCACCCCTATATCCTAGCACTTTGGGAGGCCAAGGCGGGTGGATCACGTGAGGTCAGGGGTTTGAGACCAGCCTGGCCAACATGGAGAAACCCTATCTCTACTAAAAATACAAAAATTATCTGGGCATATTGGCAGGCGTCTGTAATCCCAGCTACTCTGGAGGCTGAGGCAGGAGAATCACTTGAACCCTGGAGGCAAAGGTTGCAGTGAGCCAAGATTGTGTAACTTCACTCTGGCTTGGGAGAATGAGGGAAACTCCATCTCAAAAAAAAAGAAAAAGAAAAAGAAAGAAAGAAGGAAACGTCAACATACATGCAAAAATCAGAGCATAATGGCTAGAATATAAAAGGCACCCACTGGAGATGAATTACCTTGCCACCATCTGACCCTCTATTCTCTTAGGTTTTTATAAATCTACAAAATCTAAGGCAAGAGGCATTTGATGCTTTGGCTGTTTTTGTCTTTCAGAATTGATATGTATACAGAAGGTATGGCAGATTTGAATGAAATGATCCTTCTTCTGCCCTTATGTCGACCTGAGGAAAAAGATGCCAAGATTGCCTTGATCAAAGAGAAAACAAAAAGTCGCTATTTCCCTGCCTTCGAAAAAGTAGGTGAAGCTGTTCAGCATTTTGGGGCACTGAGTTTAGAGGCCAGTAGAAAAATAGTGGCTGGGCATTCCTGGGTCACTGACCTTCACTTTCAGTGAGACTTCCTGAACACCAATTCAGCTCTCTGACTCTCAAGGCATTTTATGAAAATTGACTTAGAGGAACAGTGATACCACTTATCCCCAAGTTATAATTTTCCAGCAAAATTTCAATTTACTAGACCCCAGTATAGAATTCTCTATTCAACAATTTTATGTTCATAAGTAGAACATGGGCTGTGGAAGGCTCTGAACCACACTAGAGGTTGCTGTTGAGTCTGAGGAACACAGGCTTTGTCTGAAGATGAACATGATGAAAGCGATCCATTAGAAACTATTCTGGCACCATGTGTAGGAAGACAGGAGACCAATTTCCCAACCAGAGAATATTGCAGTGTTTCAGAGATGGATATTTCTTAAAAGGATAGTGACGGTGGGGTGGAGAGGAAGATTTTTTAAAACTCATTTTAAAGTAAGTTGCAGACGTCAGTGCAGTTCACTCCTAGACACTTCAGCTTGCAGATTATAACAGTGCAGGTTAGGAGTCAGAGCCGATATTGCAAGAAAGATGATGAATTCAAGTTCACCCTGTTAGATAGGAGTTCTAAATTTCTTTTCAAAGAATTAACATGTCAGTATATTCAATTTTTTGCCTTCTACTTTTAAACTTAACTACCTCGTAAAGCAATCTTTTTCGATTACCTACGCCACCCTGACTCATTCCGATCACCTGCTCCACCCTAACTCATTCCGATCACCTGCTCCACCCTGACCCATTCCGATTACCTGCTCTACCCTAACTCATTCCGATTACCTGCTCTACCCAAACTCATTCCGATTACCTGCTCCTCCTAACTCATTCCGATTACTGGCTACCTGCTCTGCCCTGACTCCCACCAAAGCACTCACCCCCTCATTCTCTTTAAATTAGCCAATCAGAATTAGTTTAGCCAGTGCGGTCTAACCCTAGCCAATAGGGGAACGACACAGCAGCAGGGGCCACATTCGTCAGGGATAAGAAACCCTTCCCCTCCTTTGTCCAAGTGTGCGCTCACCATTGTTCCATCTGTGAGGGCGCACCCTTCTATACAGAAGTACCTTGCCTTGCTGAGAATTAAAAAGAAAATTTTATATTCAACTGCTATTCTTTTTGCGTCACTGAAACTTTATGTATAACAACCCAGGTTTACTTCAGATCCCAGGGAGATAGAGCAGGAAATGAGGAAAGCAGACAAGGCATTTTATGAAGATAGACTTGGAGGAACAATGATACCACTTATACCCAAGTTATAATTTTCCAGCAAAATTTCAATTTACTAGACCCCAATATAGAATTCTCTATTCAACAAAATTTTATGTTTTTAAGTAGAACGTGGGCTGTGGAAGGCTCTGAATCACACTAGAGGTTGCTGTTGAGTCTATGGAACATATGGAGAAATGAAGACTCTGAAATAGTCTACTCCTGGAGGAAGAGTGCTGTCATGAAGGTGGAGTCACTGCCCAAGGGAGATTGGAGAGGGAGAGAACAGATTGTAGAGCCACATCCTGAATGTCAAGGCTACACGCTGTAGGGCCTGGGGCAGACAGAACATGCAGTAGCAGGTGCTAAACCCCTGGCCCATGTGGAAAATGCAAGCAGGTGGATGGTGTGGATGCCACAGTGATGTGGAATGAGAAGAGAAAATGGGAGCCTGAGCTCCAACTGAGGAGTGAGCAGAGCCACATTCTTGCTCCCTCACTCAATCAGGGAACATAAACAAAGGCCTGGACCTTCACACCATCCAGTTAGGCAACACAGGTGGGAATGTCAGGCTGGAAAGACTCAGGGAGAAGCAGGGATCCCAGCCTGGGTGTGCATGTGTTCCTGATCTGATTCCTCAAATTCTCCAGGTGTTACAGAGCCATGGACAAGACTACCTTGTTGGCAACAAGCTGAGCCGGGCTGACATTAGCCTGGTGGAACTTCTCTACTATGTGGAAGAGCTTGACTCCAGCCTTATCTCCAGCTTCCCTCTGCTGAAGGTGACCCATTTCACAGCCCTCAGACAGACAGCCCCACATGTCCCATCTTGGGATCTAGTATCTGGGCCCTTGGACTGGCCATGTTCTGACCCCAGCCTTTTTCAGGCCTTCACTACCCCCAGGTCTCCAAAATGAGCTTCCAGACCCCAATTTTGAGGCATGAAAAGACTCTTGTTCTGGAAAGGAAATTTGTGGTCATGCTACCCCATGAAAAGTATTTTGCCTTTTATCATGGAAAGGACCCAGGGCCCAGCATCTTCCTTCCTCCCCCATTCCTCTGTGGTCTGTTCCTGAGTTCTGTGATTCCCTTTATCCCAAGACTGTCCTTGTGTTCCCACACTGAATTGGTCTGAGCAGGGCCCTTTCCGTCTGGTTCCTTCCTTAGGCTCTGGCCAGGGTGGGCAGCAGGAGCTGTCAGATAGTTGTGTTCCTCTGTGCACAGCACACCCAACACACTGCCCCCAACCCTGTATCTCTCACTGAGAAAAGGTGGTCCCATGGTTTGACTTTAATATTTTCTATAACATTTTCCTTTCCAACTCATTTCTCCATATTTTCACTTCTGCTTAGAGACTGACCTGTGTTGATATCTCACAGGCACATTATTTTTTCTTGTCTTATACAAGAGTCACTAATCTACAGGATTGATATGTAAGGAGAAAGATAGGGATGACTGAACTGATTAAATCTTTAAGACATCTTTGCGGAAAATAAAATGAGCTACATGTTCTTCCTCTTATCTTCATTTATCACTGGGTGTCTGTTTCTGCCTCCATGCTGGTGCTGATGGAGGGGACTCACTTGGTCTTTGGCAGGAGGGGTCAGATTCCCTGGGTGGTATTAATGGTGGTGGCAGACCTTGGCTTCACTCTGAGGCTGTGCTTTGTGAATTACAGGCCCTGAAAACCAGAATCAGCAACCTGCCCACAGTGAAGAAGTTTCTACAGCCTGGCAGCCCAAGGAAACCTCCCGCAGATGAAAAAGCTTTAGAAGAAGCCAGAAAGATTTTCAGGTTTTAATAAAGCAGCCATGGAGGCTAAGAACATGCAAGACCAATATTCTAAAGTTTTGCAACAATGAAGTGCTTTACTTAAGTGTTGATTGTGCCTGTTGTAAAGCTAATGAACCCTTTCCAATTATATGCTAATTAATTAATAAAAACTCCTATTTGCCAACTTAGTTAAACTTTAAGCCTTTTCATTAGGATCTGATATGAATTCATATTTCTAATCTCCTAATCTGTCTCTTTCTTGAAGTTAAAAATTTAGTAAAAATGGGAAATGTAGGTTATATGGTTAGACTTTTACCAAGAATTATCCTGTAACATTTGTCATACAATCTATTAAAATGTCAATGTAGAAATGCGCTCCTGACATTTTCAGGTATGCACAGGAGAAGAGTTACCTTTCTGGGTAATGGCATAAAGACATTTTCTTCTTTTCCTGGACAGTCATTTTGTTTCAGATAAAAGCGTTCTTTCTCATACATTTTCAAAACAACGATTCTGTCTGCTGTGGATTCCTCAGTTTTCTAGGAGGTGAGGAAATATTGAAGAGCAAACAGACCCACCCTCTGCTCTCAGGCCACCCTGTTGTCCCTTACAATGCATGTACTCCTGGCTCATCCTCACTCTGCTCCTTAAGGCTCTGTGGGGGCCACCGTCATGAACATTCCCTCAGTTCCCTCAGTGCCACTCAGGCCTGGGCTGCCAAGGTACAGATGGTATATTTGAATTACATATAAGTAACTACTATATGCAAAATCATTTTTCAGTGGTGTGTCATTGTGCCAGAGTGCTTAGATGAGGAGTGCTTTCTAGCTCCACCCACATACTGGGCCTATAATGTTAATCTCCCCTGGGATACCCGGGCTTCTGCAATTTGAGCTGTCCTGTTAGAATGAGCTTCCCCACAATTGGCAGAGGTGGTTGAGGGAGCAGACAGACACAGGCTTCCTACCTGTAGCTTCACTTTGCTCTAGTCTCTTCTCCACTTACAACCAGCGTAGCTTTTCTAAAATACAAATTGGAAAAAAAAAAAATCACAGAATTCTGCAGTGAGTCCTGACTGCATATAGAAGGTATCCTCACACCTGTCCTCACTCCTTGATCTCCAGCCCAATCCACCCTCTGAGCATGGTGGAGCCTCTTGCCTTCCTGCCTGGGTGCATTTGCTAGCCCTGCCTGGCAAGCTCCTTCCCAGTGGTCACAATTAAGTCTACCCTATTGCTTCTCAGGAGCACTGGGCTGTCCTCTGTGCCCTCCTCAGAGCCCCACTGAGCCTCTAATAACACCTGAGGGCCACTGTGTCTGCTCCCCTGTGCTGTGATTACGGGTATGGGACACTTACATGAACTAGAATGCTGAAGCTTTGATGAAACTAAGGAATTATAGAATTTTAATATGATAAGAGAATAGTGTGATTATGTTTCAACAGGTAGTTCTTCCTTTCTAGAGATAAACAGTAGTGTGTACAGAAGAAATGATATGCTGTCTGGAATTTGTTTCAAAAAAATCCCTTGGTAGTGGGGGGAGTAGAAGTTTGTACTGTTTTCTTGTGGCTTCTGTCACAGATTCCTACAAACATGGTGGCTTGAAACAATAGAAATTCTGAAGGCCAGAAGTCTGAAGTCAAGTTGTGAGGCCCACATTCCCCTGGAAGCTCTAGGGAACAATCCTTCCCTGCATCCTACAGCTTCTAGGGGCTCTTGGCATTTCTGGACTTCCTTGGATCTTGGCTACATCACTCTACTTTCTGCATGGGGCTTCCAGCACCTCACCCTCTTTGTGTCTGTGTCTTCTCTGTTGTGGGTACACTTCTCATTGGATTTAGGGCCTATTTAAATATACCAGGATGGTCTCATCTCAAGTTCCTTAACTTCATCTGCAAAGAGCTTTTTTCCAAATAAGGTCACATTTACAGGATCCAGGGGTTTGGATATGGACCTATCTTCTGTGGGGGCCAACATAACCCACTGCATGGTGTAGATGAAGAAAGGCTTTTGTCAATCGGTGAATCCAGGTCATGGGTACTTTCAACTTTGTTATATTATTCTGTCTACTTTTGTATTTGCTAGAATTCTTCCATGTAAATTTAAAAACTATCTTATTTTAGGAGCTCCTACAATGACCAGGTTTTGTGCCAGACAATGAGGACTGGAATCAAACAAGAAGAAGGCTTTCCCCTCAGGAGCTCAGGGTCTAGTGGGGAAGCTGATATTGAATACATCATGTCAAAACAGTGTAAGGAAAGAAGACACAGTAGAGAAAATACCATAGTAGGTGAAAGTAGTGCATTCCAGTCAGGACAATTACCATGTGCAAAGGCCCAGAGGTCAGGAAGGGTAACCTGAGTGACGCAGAGAGGAAAAAGTATGCAAATACAGTGGCTAGATTTGGCAGATAAAATACAAGACACCCAAGTAAATACGAAATTCAGATGAACAATCAATACTTTTTTTGTATAATCATGTTACCTACAGTGCTTGGGACATACTTATACTAAAAAGATATTGATTCTTTGCCTGAATTGCACATTTTCCTGGGTTCCCTGCATTTTATGTGGCAACCCAGTAAGAGAAGCCTTCCATAGTGCCATCACCCTGCCCTTCACAGACATCCCCTCCCAGCTATGCTCCCAGCAGAGATTTCTCATCTGCTTTAGTCCTTACATCCAAGTCATGAAAAGTGAGTGTCTTCAAAAAGCCAGTTTCTACTGACTTGTAAAGAGAGCAAAATCTGCTGAAATATTTTGTTAAACTTTTATTGCAAACCTTGAAAAGGAACATATTATCCAGTTACCCTGTGATAAGAGGATGACTTGCCATTTTTCTTAGAATCTAGTAGGCAGTCTTGTGGCCCTGAAACATGTGGGGGTGGCTTTTTGCTAAATTGACTGTACCTCTTTCAATGGGAAGGAGCTATGGAAAGGACCATGTAGCTTATAAACACATTAGGACCTTAAATTAAGTTGTTGAACCACAAGCATGACAGTCTTTAACAAACTAAGCACTGATCTTGTAAATCTTCTCATACTGCCTCATACCCTCTCATCTAGGTCACTAGAAAAATACTTTTAAATGTATCCTTAACACAATAAAAACAAATCTGTTTAATACTCACATCAATGCCTTCTTTGTGTGCTTGGATGACAGTTTGAGTTGTGCATTAAGCTGCTTTTGGATACATCGTGTCAACTCAATAAACAGAAAGAGACTCTAAAATAAAAGATATTTATTTGGGAATAAAGTTTTGTAATGGGTATGCGTGTACCATAGTAAACCACGTATGTGCTTAGGCAGATAAAGGAAGACAAAGGTTTTTTAAGAAAAAAATGAAAAGCATTAAATAAATTTTTAAAATACTTATAACTCACTACAAACATCAATAACAAGGGTGACGTCAGGCCAAGTATGAACTGGCAGTTGCTGGTCAGATGTCCTTGCAGAAGTTTTTTGTATAATGTTGTGATAACCTTTGTGCAAGTTTATGTTTTTTGTAACTTTTTTTCTTATCCGACATAAAAGAATGAAAACCTTCTCTTCATGGTTTTCCAGCTCTGTTTGTCAAGGTTTTCTCAACATTAGTAACTTCATTTTTTTTCTGATAACATTCACAATCATTACAGAAATGTAAAAAGGAAGAATTTATAAAACTAGGGCATGATATATAATAATAGGAAAAAAGTTAATGATCTAAGGTAAAAAAAAAAGTGATGGTGCCATTTTAGATAATCTGAGAATACGAGCAGTGCCAGAGGAAACATAGGTGTTTGTGCCAAAGTTGTTTTCTCTAGACAAGTAGTCAATATACAATTGTTGTGAATGAAAATTTGGCAAGATCACAGACTTGGGATTCCCGATGACCAATGAAAGGGACGTATATCTGCACAGTTCCATGTCTGCAGTTGTTTCTCCAAACCTCCATCTCCTGCTGAGGAAAGAGCCACCAATAGCTAGCAAACACAATTCTAATTTACAACTTCATGGTAGGTATCACACACATTCGTGCTTCCTTCAGGAAGTGCTTTGTGATTTGTTGCCAAGTGTTGATGCCACTGACTTTTCAATATTACTTTAAGGTTGTTATGCTCCAAAGGGCAGGCAAAATCTTTTGTGAGCCACTGTGTAGAACTTGCAGGTTAATCTAAGTCTGTAGAACTTTTAGTTTTATAAAGCAAGATGACCTAGATTTATGATGAAAAAATTAAGAACAAGAATGCCCTTCTTGTAAATTTTTACATTCCTGATTCAATGATTATTTGTTAATCCTTGTCCTTTGCCCAGTTGAACATTGGTCTGAAAACCCTGCTCTTTCCAAATTCCTCCTTCCTTACTCCTTCTTTTCTACTTAGTGGAACAGTCTCATTTCTTTATTAATTCTGCTTAAACTGCAGAAAATTGAGTCTGATAATCAGGATTGGTTGACCCATTGTTGTGATTCTATTATTTAATTTTTTTCTATATTATTTAATTTTCACACCAAGCAAGCTCAAAAGTGGAAATTGGAGAAATCTCTGTGACCACTAAAACGTATAGCAGCACTATTCCTATTAGAATAAATTAGTCTCTGAATGTCAGGAAAACTAGAATCTAATTTAGACTTTGCTACTAATTAGCTGGATGACAAGTCACATTCTCTCTCTGGGATTCAACCAACTCATGACAAACCTAGAAAATAGCTAAGAAAAAGTGTCTCGCCCTTAGCACCCCTTGGGTTGGGGAATTATTTGTGTGCAGGGGCTGCCTTGTTCATGAGAGGGCATTTCAAGGCATCACTGGCCTCTACCTACCTGATCTTGTAGCACTACGTACCCCTAAGCTGTGAAAACCAAAAATGTCTGCAGACATTGCTGAATGGGTTAGGGGAGTAAAATCTCTCCTGGTTGAGAATCACTTGACTACATGACTTCTCAAAGTGTTAAAAGTCAAAAGTCCTGATAGGAGAACTACACAGTCATTCGAGCATACAACTAGTTTTTAAGAAGCATCTGACTAGAATGTATGATGCCATTAGAGTATAAGAGTCGACGATGGCCTGGAATAAATGTTTAATATTGAGGGGCGGGAGATGTTATAAAAGGAAGACCAGGAGTTTCAGTGAGATCCTCTTTTTGGATCCAGATCTGAGAGCTATGCAAGCTATAAAAGAATTCACAGGAAAGAAATATAGCAGCCATGTGAGAAGATACTGAAATGAGAGTTGCAAGAGATTACAGAGAGCAATGTTTAAATACAGATGAGCGATCCTGCTTTGAAAGGTAGGAAAGCACACATTTGGGAGTACAAAATCCACTGAACCTGCAGATTGAGATGCTACTGTGGAAAAAAGGAGCCCACCTGGGCAGAAGAGACAGGGTCCTCAGCTTTTTCTGAGTCTGGCAGCCTTCTCCCCTTGCTCTGATTTGCTTGGCTAAGAGAATTATGATTCTTGGGTTGGAATTTCCAAGAACCCATTAAAGTGAAGTCACTGCTGAGCACATTCTGCTCTGTTAGTTGTCCACAAGCCTGTTTTTCCTTTTTCTTTTCTCTTTTTTTTCTTTTCTTTTCTTTCTTTCTTTCTTTTTTTTTTTTTTTTTTTTTTTTGGTGACAGAGTCTTGCTCTGTCACCCAGGGTGGGGTACAGTGGCATGATCTAGGCTCACTTTAATCTCCACCTCCTGGATTCAAGTGATTCTCCCACTTCACCGTCCCTAGTAGCTGGGACTACAGGCACATGCCACCATGCCAGGTAAATTTTTTTTTTTTTTTGGCATTTTTGGTAGAGATGAGGTTTCACCATGTTGCCCAGGCTGGTCTCGATCTCCTGGGCTCAAGTGATCACCTGTCTCGGCCTCTGAAAGTGCTGGGATTAGAGGCATGAGCCACCACACCCGGCCCCACAAGGCTATTTTTCTGACTAGATTTAAACCCTTTAGAGCAAGGACCAAAACATACCAAATATTTTTTGCCACAAGCCATCATCATTGCTTGAGACACCAAAACTGTTTTTAAGAGGCGAACACTCCAGAAACAAGGAATTGAGGAAGGATCAGCAAAATGTCTGCATTTTCAGGTAACAGGATGGTGTAGAGAAGTGACTGTTTTCATCAAGTGTTAAGAGTGAGACCCTGCCCAAGAGCTATGAATGGCTGGAGAGAGGCAGTGGGGCTCCCACATGCATGGCTGGAGTACATGCAAAGGGGGCCTGGCAATAGGAAAGGCTCAGACTGCCCTGAGCAGGGGGTGAGTGGTAGCTGGGTCTGGTCTCAGGAGAAAGGCCCACAAGATGCAGTGTATGGGAGCCTTTTTCTGGGATATAAATCATCTCTTTTTCGAGGTTATAAAACAACCTGGGAACCAGGGATCTGCTGCAGTCTAGGAGTTAAGCAAGACTGTGTTAACGATGGATCAGGCCTCCCTGAACCTTCACTGAAAACTTCCTGTTAATCCAGTGTATTAGTCTGTTCTCATGCTGCTAATAAAGACATACCTGAGACTGAGTAACTCATAATGTAAAAAAGGTTTAATGGACTCATAGTTTCACATGGCTGGGGAGGCCTCACAATCATGGCAGAAGATGACAGAAGAGCAAAGGGACCTCTTACATGGCGGCAGGCAAGAGAGTGTGTACAGGGGAACTCCCCTTTATAAAACCTACAGATCTCGTGAGGCTTACTCACTATCAGAAGAACAGCATGGAAAGACCCACCCTCATGATTCAATTACCTCTCCCTGGGTCCCTCCTGTGACACGTGGGAATTATAAGAGCTACAATTCAAGATGAAATTTGGATGGAGATATAGCCAAACCATATCACCCAAGTTGACTGGATTAGTGAATATCATTAACCTCTGCACAGGAGCTTTATAGAAAAGACCCACTGTATGACTTCTTTGAAAAAAAATCTGGATATATATAAAATCTTATTTTTACCAGAGCTTGATGGGTTAAGAGAGAGAGAGAGAGAGAGGAGACCCATGTACTACCCAATGTGTTCAGAGAGACTCATCCACATCCCAAGAAGTGGGGGTCGGAGGACACTCTCATTACTCAGTTCCTATTATGAATTTTATATACATTATTTTATTAGTCTGTTTTCACACTGCTATAAAAAAATACCCGAGACTGGGTAATTTATAAAGAAAAGTGGTTTAATTCTGCACCACTTTTCTGCATGGCTGGGGAGGCCTAAGGAAACTTAACAATCATGGTAGAAAGTGAAGGAGTAGGAAGTACCTTCTTCACAAAGCAGCAGGAAAAGGAGAGAGCAGGAGAAACTACCACTTATGAAACCACCAGATCTCATGAGAACTCACTCACTATCATGAGATCAGCTTGGGGGAAGCTGCCCCCATGATCCAACCACCTCCACCAGGTCTCCTCCTCAACATGAGGGGATTATAGAGATTATAATTTGAGATGAGATTTGGGTGGGGACACAGAGCCTAACCAGATCAATTATTTCATTTAACTTTCTCAACAGCCCTCAAAAGTAGGTATGGAAATCCCTATTTTTGGTTTGTTTATTTTAGACAGAATCTCTCTGTGTCATCCAGGCTGGAGTGCAGTGGTGTGATCTCAGCTCACTGTAACCTCCATCTCCTGGGTTCAAGAAATTCACCTGCCTCGGCCTCCCTAGTAGCTGGGACTACGGGCGCCCACCACCACATCTGGATGATTTTTTTATTTTTAGTAGAGACGTGGTTTTGCCATGTTGGCTGGGCTGGTCTCGAACTCCTGATCTCAAATGATCTGCCCATCTCGGCCTCCCAAAGTGCTGGGATTACAGGCATGAGCCACCACACCTGGCCAACAATCCCTATTTTGAAAAGAGAAAATTGAGCTCAGAATTTAGAGAGCCTGAGTTTATGAACCTCATAATGGAAGGAGTTGTGATTTATCTCAGTCTCCCTTCTCTCTGATAAGAAACAGTGTAATTAGGACCACTCAGAGACCTAACTCTTTTAATTTACTACTGGGATTATCATAGGTTATATTCCTTTCAATACAAGCTCATTTTCTAATTGAGGTAAATATACTAGTCCTCAACTCACTCAGGTTTTTAGGTTATCAAATAAGAGAAAGGCAAACTTTTATTAATTTTTTCTTCTAATCAAGCTCCTGAAAAGCTGCTAACAGAAAGGAACTCAAGATTCAGATGTTCGCCTCTTGCCCTCATCTTTAAACCTTTAGCTGGCTAATGGAGTCTGAATGGGAAAATATGAAACGATTTCTCAGACAGAAGCAGAGGCATCTTATAGGGTGGAGTGGAAAAGCTCTGGACCCGCAATCAGAAGGAGTTCAGGCTGACCCAACATTCACCAAGTATGCAGCGTGGGCCAGTCGCTTTAGCTCTCTGAACCTCGGTGTGCCCATCTTTAATTAGGCTATTAGGAGCCATTTCCCAGTGTTGTTGCAGAAGGTAGACACACTCCCTAGATATTGACCATGAATGACGAGCATGTGTGTGTGACTCATGGCAAATCTTTGAGCTCTCTGGTTCTCAAATTCTCTTAACCCAGCAAAGCTCTATGGTAAACTTTGTCCCAGTCTTGGTCTGGCCTTTGGAAACCTCATATTGTGAAGGTGATATGTTACTTATAAGCGAGAGCATTATGATAAAATGCTATGTAAGATAACAATTCGTTTCCCTTTGAAACATGATCCTCAGTAATGGCTAAGGGTGCAAATGTGTGATTTGAATCACTCTGTGAACTCTAGTTGATAACAATTAAACAAGCACACCCACTGTCTGTGAAGTTCACTCTCCCTTTCCTTCTGAATCATGCTATTTCCATTTCCAATGAGAGGAAAGTGCAATGTGCAAAGTCTCTAATTACAAGACAGATGAGTTGATTAGGTATGTTCAAATTCTTTACTTTCTAAAAGTTAGACTATTGAGTTCCACATTTTAAAATGTAGATATTTAAGAGATTTTGATTTCTAAATTCAAGTCATACATACTTTTCTAGAAATACATCTGTTGGTAAAGACAAGTATATTTTTGTACCAATATACCAACCTCGATGACTACAAAATTTTGCAGGAAGAATCTTAATATTTTATAACAGAGCTGGGGGTTTGGAGAGAAAATGCCACTGTTCCTAGATCCTGGCACTGGAATGCCTGCTTTCAATGAGTCTTGTGTGTTTCCATTCAAACTCATGATACAATTATTTATGGTTTGTCCTGGTAGACTTGGTTTTCATTCTCTGATACTCTGCTATGTTCCACCTCCCAAGCAGGCTGGGATAGAGCAAAGGCTATCATATTTCCTTGATGAGCCCCAATCAATTTATCTCTAACAATTTGCAATGGCCAAATGAGCGTGTACGCATGCAAACATCCATACACATAACATACATATAACTGAAACTAAAAACTCATGAAACATTACTTACTCTCCAGCATGTCATGCTCTCTGGTATTTTTTATTCTTTTATATCTTATTTTTAAAGTACTGGGTTTCACAATCTGCTGAAAGATTACCATGCGTATTTCAGAAACATTAACATAAAACATAAAGCCTAGTCTTTGTTTTTTGTTTTTGTTTTTGTTTTTGAGAGAGTCTCACTCTGTTGCCCAGGCTGGACTACAGCAGTGCGATCTTGACTCACTGCAACCACTACCTCCTGGGTTCAAGCAGTTCTTCTGCCTCAGCCTCCCTAGTAGCTGGGATTACAGGCGTGCACCACCAAGCCTGGATAATTTTTTGGTATTTTTAGTAGAGATGAGGTTTCACCAATGTGGCTAGGCTGGTCTTGAACTCCTGACTTCAGGTGATCCACCCGCCTTGGCCTCCCAAAGTGTTGGGATTACAGGTGTGAGCCACTGCACCCGGCCAGTCTTTGTTTTGAATAGCAGTGGGTTTGAATCCCAGATCCACCACTTACTTTGGGCAAGTTACTCAAAAAATCTCAGTATTCTCAACTGTAAAATGAGATTAACAACAGCACTCACTTAGGTGATTTTTGTAGAATAAAATGAAGATAAATTTGGAGGAATGATCAGTGTGTGACTGACATTGAACAAATGATAGCTCTTTCCATTCCCTGCAAAATTAATGCAGCAACTCTTTTTCCAGGTTATAAAACAAAATGCACCCTATAGAGGTAGAAAATAGAATTCCAAGAGAATCCAGAAATTATGATTCTCTATCTGTTTAAAGAATTTGGATCTCGTAGCTACAGTTAAACAAGTCTGAGGCCCTATTTCTCCCTTTGATCAAACGTAGTTGTATTAGTTCATTTTCACACTGCTATAAAGAACTTCCCTGAGCCTGAATAATTTATAAAGGAAAGAATTTTAACTGACTCACAGTTCCATATGGCTGGGGAGGTTTCAGGAAACTTACAGTCATGGTGGAAGGTGAAGGGGAAGCAGGCATCTTCTTCACAAGGCAGCAGCAGAGGGAGAGAGAGAGAAGGGGGAACTGTCCTTTATAAAACCATCAGATCTTGTGAGAACTCACTGTCAGGAGAACAGCATGGGGGAAGCCACCTCCATGATCCAATCATCTCCCACCAGGTCCATCCCTCAACATGTGGGGATTATGGGGATTACAATTTGAGATGAGATTTAGGTGGGGACAAAGAGCCAAACTGTATCAGTAGCCTGATAGCCTAAGAGCTGAAGAGTGGCTTTGCTCCTTCCTGGTCCTCCCTGTCATGACATCCTCTGGTTTCTTGGTCACTTACTGGATTCCCAGGGCCTTCACCTAGGTGGGTTCCAGGCCTGCCTTCATTTTAGTCTTGGGTGTGGATTTTCATGTTCATCACCACCTAGTGTGATTGTGGACATTGCATTTCACTTCTCCGATGTTCCATTTCATTAACCAAAAAATGGAGATAATAATAGGCATTTCAGCCGAGCACAGTGGCTCATGCCTGTAATCCCAGCACTTTGGGAGGCTGAGGCGGGCGAATCTGTAGGTCATGAGATCGAGACCATCCTGGCTAACATGGTGAAACCCCATCTCTACTAAAAATAAAAAAAATTAGCTGGGCGTGGTGGCGGGTGCCTATAGTCCCAGCTACTTGGGAGGGTGAGGCAGGAGAATGGCTTGAACCCAGGAGGCAGAGCTTGCAGTGAGCTGAGATTGTGCCACCACAGCCTGGGTGACAGGGCGAGACTCCATCTCAAAAAAATAAATAAAAATAAAATAATAATAATAATAGGCATTTCATGGGACTTTGGAGGATTAAAGATATAACATATTAAAAGGGACTAGCATTGGGGAAGTATCACCAGGATGTTTTTAATAAATATTAGTTCTTGAATTCTTCCTCTTCCCACTACCTTCCATATGTGCATTATTACCACAAACTCTCACTTCTTAACATGGCAAGAATGGTTACATTTAACCAATGGGCACATGAGACTGGTTTGCTAGAATCTGAGGGTGGCCACCGATGGATAACAATTTGGGCCAAGAAAACATTCCAGGAACTCCTCCAACCCATTCATGAAGAAGGCAGATTCTTCTTCAGTATTGTTGGTGGTTTTCAACAATACATCCTAATGAACATTTTTGATTCTATGGCTTCAATTATTCGTTCATTCATTCTTTCATTCTTTCATTCATGCTTAGAGAAAACTCCAGGAGTCTGCTATCATGGTGGGAAACCCAAGCTCTACTACCACAACGGACAGGGCAGAATGGAGTCCATCCAGTGGCTCCTAGCTGCATCTGGAGTACAGGTAGGTCCTGAGAGGTCATCTTAAGTTGGATCTAAAATTGACCTTACCAGATACTTTTCCCTCAGAAACTATGAGATGTTTCTTACTAAATGACTTGTCAAGTGTTGTACCTTAAAGAAAATTGGCAGTTATTAAGAAAGAGATGATGAATTTGATCTAATAAATTGTTAAAATATCTTCTCATCTAAGGGCATAAACATTAAGATACATTTAAGAAACTAATCAGAATGTGTGGACTTTAACTGAACTTGGATTTAAACAAACTCCAAAAAATAATTTATGGCATTTGTATAACAGTTAGAAGCATACATATTGATTGAATATTTGATGTCATGAAAAAATTATTGTTAATGTTTCATGTGTGATAATGTACTATGGCTATATTTAAAATCGTTCTTCTGTTTTAGGGAAACACATTAAGGTATCTAAGAATAAAATATATGATATCTGGGATTTCCTCACATTATTACAAGAAGAAAGTGGGTGGGCATGTAGATGAAAACACATTGGCTTTAGCTGGTATAAACCAAATATAAAATTCTAAGCCTCTTCCCCAGCCCCAACCATCTGAATGGACCCTCTTCTCAGCAAGGACATTACTAAGCTAACCTGAAAAACCAATTTAGGCCATGATGGGAAGTGGGAAGTTGGACATGCCCTCCTCTCTTTTAGAATTACTGATAGAACAGACTCTAAGTCTGATAAGAAACATTACTTTCAATGGCAAAAACCACAGTTACTTTTGTACCAACCTAATACAATTTATTTTCTCTGAAGCCTGCTACCTGGATGCTTCATCTGCATGATAAAACTTTGGTCTCCACACCCCCTTATTACCCTCACCCAGATATTCCTCTCTATTGATCCCAGGTGAAGGGGTGGCCTGCTCCTCCACACCTGTGGGTATTTCTAGTTGGGTGGGACGAGAGACTGAGAAAAGAAATAAGACACAGAGACAAAGTATAGAGAAACAACAGTGGGCCCAGGGGACCGGCACTCAGCACACCAAGGACCTGCACCGGCACCGGCCTCTGAGTTCCCTCAGTTTTTGTTGATTATTATTTTCATTATTTCAGCAAAAAGGAATGTAGTAGGAGAGCAGGGTGATAATAAGGAGAAGGTCAGCAAAAAATATGTGAGCAAAAGAATCTACGTCATAATTAAGTTCAAGGGAAGGTACTATGACTGGACGTGCTCGTAAGCCAGATTTATGTTTCTCTCCACCCAAACATCTCAGTGGAGTAAAGAATAACAAAGCAGCATTACTGCAAACATGTCTTGCCTCCCACCATAGGGCGGTTTTTCTCCTATCTCAGAATTGAACAAATGTACAATCGGGTTTTATACGGAGACATTCAGTTCCCAGGGGCAGGCAGGAGACAGTGGCCTTCCTCTATCTCAGCTGCAAGATGCTTTCCTCTTTTACTAATCCACCTCAGCACAGACCCTTTACGGGTGTCGGGCTGGGGGATGGTCAGGTCTTTCTCATCCCACAAGGCCATATTTCAGACTATCACATGGGGAGAAACCTTGGACAACACCCCGCTTTCAAGGGCAGAGGTCCCTGCGGCTTTCCGCAGTGCGTTGTGCCTCTGGTTTATTGAGACTAGAGAATGGCGATGACTTTTACCAAGTATACTGCTTGTAAACATTTTGTTAACAAGGCATGTCCTGCACAGCCCTGGATCCCTTAAACCTTGATTTCATACAACACATGTTTTTGTGAGCTCCAGGCTGGGTCAAAGTGGCTGGGGCAAAGCTACAAATTAACAACATCTCAGCAAGCAATTGTTTAAAGTACAGGTCTTTTTCAAAATGGAGTCTCTTATGTCTTCCCTTTCTACAGAGACACAGTGACAGTCTGATCTCTCTTTCTTTTCCCTACACCCAGGTCTTTAGATCATAACTCTTTCAATCAACTGTCAATTGGAAAATTTTATAATCTACACAAAATCTGGAAGTCCACACTTCCAGTTGTCCTGCCTTTCTGGACTGAGCAAATGTACATCTCTATATATTTGATTGATGTCTCATGTCTCCCTAAAATTAAACTATATCCCAACCACCTTAAGCACACGTTCCCAGAATCTCCTGAGGGCTGTATCACGGGCCATTGGTCACTCACATTTGGCTCAGAATCTCTTCAAATATTTTACAGCGTTTCACTCTTTTCCCTAATATTGGTAATTATTGATTCTATATGAGGAATACAAGAAAGGTCATTATACTTTTGTGTTATTTTTATACATGTTAGAAATTTATACAATAAGAGGATAAAAAGGCATAATATTAGAAAGTGAATGTAAAGTGAAACTGCGTACTCACCTGTTAAAGACTCAGTATACTAATTCAATGATAATTTTGCTGTGCACCTACTAAGTGCCAGATTCTGTGTGAGGTTCTGGAGGTAGACAGTGAACAAGACAGACTCAGTCTCTGCCCTCGGGTAGCCTACATATCTATAAGAATGGAGACAAGTAAACAGGTGATTAAAATAAGGAGCTTCCAGGAGAACACCCAAGCATTCCCCAGTGTTACCATATCATCCACCCAGTGTCTGAGGAGGAAATGCAGGGAGGTGTCTGTGGGACTCCGTTGAGTGCTGCCCTCTAGAGGTGTCACTGAGAAAAACACGTTCTAGTCCAGACCACAGTCCCTCAGTAACTGCCTGAGAGGGTTTTCTTCCGGAGTGAGTCTTGGACAAACTCAGGAGATCTTGTCCCTTGGATGGTAGCAGAAAAAGAGGGTTTCAGGTGAGGTGGCGTCCTGTGAGGGGAACTTCCAGTGAGCCCCTTCAGCCTCACAGCGCTGTGTGGAACTGAGCCTTGGGACGGCACTTTCTCCATTGCTTCACGAAGGCTTGGGACCTTAGCCTCACCCTTTCTCAATCCTACGCATAAGCACACAAGAAATCCACACACCGTCATTCCAGGTTTTGTTTGTTTGTTTGTTTGTTTTGGTACAAATGAATACCCTGTTTCACTGTCACCCAGACGTCAGCTCTGCAGCTCAGGGATGTGTTCAGAGCCTGGGTAGGAAGAGTTCAGCAGGAGGGAGGGAGGGGCAAGGCTGGGAGGAACCCAGGCTCCCTGGCCTCCATCCAGCCTGACTGAAGGCGGGGGCAGGGCTGACTGCAGATCTTGCTCAGGCTTCTGGGGTCTCAGTGCCCTAAGGCTGATGATCACAACCCAGTCCTCAGCCTCACAAGCACATCCCACTTGCCAGTCCCACCACCTCGGTCACCCTCCTGCCAGGACCACACACCGTTCCTTAGGTTTGTCCTGAACTGGACACAGTATTAATTGCTGGCACACCCTTCCTGCCCCCGCCTCCCCCACCCCCCAACCATGATCTCTAGATCCTGGTCCTGTGTGATCATAGATCCACAACAAACTCTGTTCCATGGAGCAAGCTAGAAACCCCCAAATCCCTGACATTTCACCATAAAGAACTCTATTAAAGTATACTTAGCCACTGCAAACACCGCTACTATTTATTACTTGATGTATGTGGGTCAGGCCCTGTATGATGCATTTTGAAAACATTAAAACATTCTGTTAAGAAAATGTTCTATGCCCATTTTGAAAGATGAGGGAACTAATGCTTAAAGATGTTAAGTGATGATTCCCAGATCACACAGCTATTATGAGGCAGAGCCAAGATTGGAACCAGATCATATTAACAGTGAAATCCTGAAAATCTTTGTAAGAGTCTGCTTTAACTTTTATTTTTATAGATTCTGCCTATTAAGTCAACTGCATCATTATGTAATAACTGATTTTCATATTTATATTAAATACCTGCATCTACTCAGAGTTTCTGATCGGATTTAGACAACCTTGCTGGCTGCCATTCCAACTACTCTCAGGACAAGGTGTAATTTATTTCAAAGTTTAAATTACTGGATATAGGTCAACAAGAGAGTATACATTCAGTGATTTTAGATTGATTTAAGTTTTTTGAAAAGGATGCTATGAAATAGCAGCCATCTCTCAGAGTCCCAAAACATATATTTAACGAGCATTTATTATATACCTGCTACTTTTCCAAGTGCTTTGCATGACTTTGAAATTTAATTTTCATACCAATCTTTTTTTTTTTTTTTTGTTGTTGTTGTTGAGGCAGAGTCTCACCCTGTCTCCCAGGCTGGAGTGTAGTGGTGCAATCTTGGCTCACCGCAACCTCCACCTCCCAGGTTCAAGCCATTCTCCTGTCTCAGCTTCCTGAGTAGCTGAGATTACAGGCATGCGCCACCACACCTGGCTAATTTTTGTATTTTTAGTAGAGATGAGGTTTCTCCATGTTGGACAGGCTGGTCTTGAACTCCCGACCTTAGGGGATCCGCCCGCCTCGGCCTACCAAAGTGCTGGGATTACAGGCGTGAGCCACTGCGCCCGACCTTTCATACCAATCTTTAAAAAAAGCTTCATGAGTATATCCATTTCACAGGTTAGGATACTGAGACACAGAGAGATTCAACAATGTGTCCAAAATCAAGAAGCCAGGACATGAAAATAGTGATATTAAACCCACACAGCCATATCATAAACCACAGATTTTCATTAAAAATAACATTAGTCTGGGGACCCTAATTCCTTCCTCAAATTGAGAATTCTACTCTGTCATGTTCCATTTACTCCAGGAGGGGAAATTATCGTTGCAAGGGTTAAAGCTGTGCAATAGCAGGACCTATCTCATGCACAGTAGGGCTCCTAACAAGTGGGGTGATATAAATTACAGCAGAGGTTCCTTGGTGGAAGAATCTTTTTTGGTCATTAGCCCATTGCATACCCCACACTAGGGACACAAAGGCTGTGGTCTGATCTCACCTGGAGACACATGCTTTCCTATGATACGACAACACCATAACTAGAAGAACTGCTTGATACCTTAACGCCAGTGACATCCCCTCCCAAATCATGACCTAATCATGGACATGGGAGAGATCAGGGTGTGGATGAAGTGAACTAAAAGATTGAGTGCTATGTGCTGTGATCCATGCTTTTTTCTTGATGAATCTAGTCTAAATTTCCAAATGGCCATGACCAGACCCCTCTGTGTGCACTGCCAAACTCAGAAATCTTATATTCTCCAAATTATGTATCAGACAGTAGCCATTCAAGGTTAAAAGTCTATAATGCTATGGAATGACCTATCAGGAGCCCATTCACTGATTCTGCTTTCGGTTTGAAGAGAAATTTCTAGAATCTGCAGAAGATCTGGAAGTTAAGAAATGGTAAGATCAAGTCTCTACGTGTCTCTGAGGAAGGTATCTAGTAGAAAGTACACTTGCAGGTTTTAACACCAGGCCGTGTCTATGTGTGCGAAGGGTGGTAGTTGGGGTGGTGGAGAGGGAAAAAAGTGGTTAAAGTAGAAAGGGTGGGGCTCCTTGAGCAGTTCTGTCAACTCTCTCCAGGCTAAAAGGGCCAGACCTCTTAGAGTATTTGCTAGAGGAGCCATCCCCAGCACCCTGAGAATGGCCTTTCCTTGCTTTCATTCTTTCAACACTGTGAATAAGCTGTGGTTGGTTCGGGATCCCATACAGCCCTCCCCATCCAAGGACACACGCAGACATTCATCAGAGGGAAGGAGTTGAAATAGGTCCATCTTGAATTCATTTCTCTTATGAATTTGACAAGGTGAAATTCTTGCAACATTGTAGGCTTAGATAATGAGATAGTGTTGAATTGGTTGGAAGTCCAGGTCAGAGGGTGAGGAGGGACATGAGCCAGGGTAGCAGCAGTAGAGTGAGCAACACAGCACCCACCCTGCACACACTGTCCAGTGGGGGTATTGAAGACTATACAAAGGACCTACATAGAAACTTTTCTCAGAACTGTCTTTAATGTCTTCACACCATGAGATTTACTTTGAGATATTCCCATGTTAAATGGCATGTGGCTAGTGGGCCAGCAGCAGCCTCTCCCAACTTCTTCCTAAAATATCCATGAAGATATATCAACACAAAAAATACAAGGGACCTATTATGTATCTGGATGAGGAACAAAAACATAAATGAAATAAGAGGCTACAAGGTAAGAGGAAGCTTGATAAGAAAAAGAAGGACTAAGGAAGCTAAAAACAAATTTCTATTTCCTTTGAGAGGTTACACCAGGCAATAATTTCTTTTCTATTTTATAAATTTAGTCATTTCAGCAACATTTTTTCATGCTGAAAGACTGGGATTCATAGACATCTCACTCTCCTTTTTTTCATTCTTTCTAAAGATGGGAGTTTGATGTTCCAGCAAGTGCCAATAGTTGAGATTGATGGGATGAAGCTGGTGCAGACCAGAGCCGTTCTCAACTACATTGCCAGCAAATACAGTCTCTGTGAGAAAGACATAAAGGAGAGAGTCCTGTATGGTATATTTTCTGTTCTTCCATTAACAGAGAATGCAGAGTGATTTAGGTCCTTCCTTGAGTGGGCGGGACCGTGGCAGGGGCATTATCGTCAGCAACAGGCTGGGCCTTGGGTGTGTACGCTGAGTTGCAGTATTGCAGAGTCCCATGGAGATGAGGAAACAGTGAACATGGGGTGGGTTCAGGTGAGGGTGATTCTAGAAAAGGATGCAGTCCATGGATTGAGCACCCTGACAGAGGTTTCCAAACACGGATGAACCATGAACTCAGGAGGATGGGGAATCATGATTCCAGGTGCTCAGGTCTTCAGAGACTGGGCACCAACAACAGCTTAGGACAAGTCATAGAATGTTTGAGAGTCGGTAGATGAAGGCCTGGGGAGAGAAGGCTCTAAAGAAACTGAATCTCAGGTTCCAATAATTCCAAGAATGATGACCAGGAACCTATGTTACCAACTAATTATATGAACTGGTCAACTTGACTCAGGTTAGCAGAGGCTGGTGCCCAAGATACCAGGATTACCTAAAGTGAAGCATTTGATACAGACCTAAGCAGCCACACTGATTTTGCACCAGCAAAGCTGGGAGGAGGGGTCTCCTCCACTGTTGGCAGTTCCTTGAAAAGTCCAATATAGAGTTACCAATGACCTAACAATTCCACTACCAGGTCTACAACCAGGAGAAAGGAAAACACAGCCTCACTAATCCATGCACAGAAATGTTCATAGGAGAACTATTCATGAAATGCAAAAAGTGGAAACTACCCAAATGTCCACCCATGGATGAATGGAGGAACAAGACATGCTGTAGCAGACAATGGAATATTCTTGGACTATGAAAAGGGACAAAGTACTGATGCATGCTACAACATGGGTGAGCCTTGAAAACATGTTCCATAAAAGAAACCAGACACCAAAGGCCACATGTTACATGATTTCTTTTGTATGAACTATCCAGACCATTCGAATCTAGAAAGTAAATCAGTTGTTGCAAGGGGCTGGATGGAGGGGGCTAAGGGGAGTGGCTGCCAAAGTGCTACTGCTTTCCCAGGTGATTAGAAAATAATTGGGAGAGCTTCTTTTTTTGTTGTTGTTGAAAATTACTAGCTTGCTTGAAAGTATATATCTTTAGAGATAGCTTTTAGAGATATGCTTTATTTCCTATTTATTTATTGTTATTTTTAATTTTTTTAGAACTTTGAACATTGAGCATAAAAATGAGCCTGAGATATGTAGTATGGTGAGAAAAGGAGACAGAAATGTTCGAGATGGCTGTTCCAGGGACTCTGCCTTGGGATTACTTAAATGGTAGGTCTTTGGCTATATGAATCATGCTAAGCTCATGCATAAAGCAAACCACAGCGGAGATAGCAAACCCTATTTGTAGCATCAGTGGTTACTTGCAGTGATTCCACTGATTCCTCTCATGACTGTGACTCTAGACAGGTCACTGATGTTGATATTCTCTGTACCTGTATTTGGTCACGTGTAGGACAAACATTTTGGACATATATCTACCCCTGTAGCATGTTCTGAGAAATAAATGTAATGTCTATGTATAACTAACAGCATGACTGGCATATAAAAGTCACCCACTGGAGCTGAATTACTTTGTCACCATCTGAGGCTCTACTGTCTCAGGTGTTTAAACCATAAAATCTAAGGCAGAAGGCATTTTGACAGTTTGGTTCTTTTTGTCTTTCAGGATGAATGTAGAAGGATATATGTAGAAGGTAGGGCAGTTTTGAGTGAAAAGATTCTTCATTATGCATTACCTCCACCTAAGGAAAAAGATGCAAAGCTTGCCCTGATCAAAGGGGGAACAAGAAGCCATTATTTTCCTGTCTTTGAAACTGTACCTGGGAGCTTCTGTATACCTGAACACATGCATGGAGCTTCTTGGAGGGCGGCACGTCCAGGGAAGGCATGGAAGCGCCATGCCCCTTCCCCATATCTTGCCCTAGGCATGTCTTTATCTTTTCAGTGGCTACATGATTTGAGCCTCCAAACTACAAAAGAGATTTTTTTCACCCAACTATATGGATTACCACCTAACGGGATAAAGAAAACCTAAAGTCACAGTCACTACTGTGCCCCAGGTGGAAGTTGTAATCTGCCTGGATCACTGCCAAGTTTAAAGAACAACAAGAACAAAAACCAAGAGTGAAGAATTTCATTTAGTTTCAGGGATGACCCACAGCAAAGTTTGTATACACGGACAGAGATCCCATGATAACCTCAAACTCAGTGTACTGTGAGGCTGTCTTGAAAAACAGGCTTTTGGGCCTATGCCTATATGCTGCCTCTTTTTTTTTTTTTTTTTTTTAATGACAAACAACACTTCTCGATAGCATGACACAAAGCAGTACCACAAAAGACTGAAAAGAAACAAACAGGCAAAAAAGGCCTGGTTCTATTAAGGATGGTAAGCAGATGGGAACCAATACAAAACCAAGGTCCAAACTGAGAATAAAAAGTGAAAGAGCTCAAAGCAAAGAGAAAAGAGTTCAGCCCAGGTGCGGACTTGCCACAAGGCACAAGGAACCTTTGTGGATACTGCACCTGGCTGACGGCTGGGGTCCATGGCAATGGGCAACATAGACCATGTCTTGTTGCAACCTCCGGAAAAACTGTGAAAGTGAATGAAGACAACCCAAATGAGAATAAGCAAAAGGTGTTTATTTCAAGCTTGCTATAGTAAGGAAGTCAGGCACCATCACTTGCGTTTGCCAGAGATTCAGGGGCAGGCGGGAAAGTCTGAGAGATTTATGGTGGAAAAACTTATGCCCTGATTGCACGTTGTTGGCATGAAGATGCTGTAAGCTGGCTAGCTGGAAGTGTGAATTTCTATGTGATTGTTCAGAGATCGATATTTTACTTTCTGTGTTTGGTCATAAACTGAAAGTGGAGGCAAAAATTAGGAAAGCTGGCAGTTATTGACCAAATGCTGGCATATTTCACTGTTGTAAAGGTCATGATAGAAGCTGTTTAGTCTATAAGGGCACTAAGAGTTTAGAGGGTTTCTTTGTAGTTTGGCTGCTATAACAAAAATACCATAGACTGGGTAGCTTAAAGAACAGATGTTTCTATCTCACAGCTCTGTAGGCTGGGAAGTACAAGATCAATGTGCCAGCAGATTTCATATCTGGGGAGCTCTTGTTCCTTGATTCATAGACAGCCAATCTCTGGCTGTTTCCTCACATGGCAAACATGCCAAGGGAGTTCTCTAAGGTCCCTTTTATAAGGGGACTAATGTCATTCATGAGAGCTCCACCCCCATGACTTGATCGTCTCCTGGAAGCCCCACCTACTAACAGCATCACATGGGGGTCAGGATCCCAACATATGAATTTTGGGGAAACTTAAACATTCAATCCATAACATAAGGCAACAGAAAAATAGTGCCTGTGCATTTTTGGGGCATTGACCTTCAGGTCCAAAAAGCCTTCCTTGATGTTAATTGAGCTCTTGACTCTCAAGGCATGGTATAAAAAGAGACTGTGAGGAAGAATTTCACCAGTTCTACCAAAGAGTCCCATGATACATGAATTTGAACTATGTATGCTACAATATAGCATTTAATGTTGCATTTTCTTTATGTACCAAGTAATTATTTACACTTACATATGTACACACAGTCTGAAAGGGTATTTGCCAAAATATTACCTTAAATCAGTGATGCTGTATGTTTTCTCATTTTATTATTTATGGTGTGAATGTGCTAAAATATTTTAATAAATACCACATATCACTAAAAATTTTGTTATGAAACATTTTATACATTCACAATAGTTTGAAAGAAATATTTTATGAACATATATACACCAACCACCTAGACAGCAAAATTAACATCTCCTCATCTGGGCTTTACCACACGTGTCAGTCACTCCACTCCTGTCTCCCTCAGTCAAACGCATTTTTTTTTTTTTTTTTGCATTTCAAAGTAAGTTGCAGACATCAGTGCAGCTCACCCTGGATACTGTGGCATGCAGATTATAACACAGTGAAATCAGTAAGCGCCAATGTTGCAAGAAAGGGGATGAATTCAAGTTCACCCAGGTTTACTTCAGATCCTAGAGCAGGAAATAAGGAGTGCATACAAGGAGAAATGAGGACTCTGATATAGTCTCCTCCTGGGGGAAGAGTGCTGTCATGAAGGTGGAGTCACTTCCCAAGAGAGATTGGAGAGAGATAGCAGAGTGTAGAATCATGCCCTGAACATCAGGGCTGCACGCTGTAGGGTCTGGGGAAGACAGAACATGTTGTAGCAGGTGCTAAGCCCCTGGCCCATGTGGAAGATGCAAGCCGAGTGGGTGGTGTGGACACCGCAGTGAGGTGGAATGAGAAGAGAAAATGAGAGCCTGGGCTCCAACCAAGGAATTAGAAGAGCCACACTTCTTACTCTCTCAATGAGTCAGGGAACATGGAGAAAGATCCGGGTCTCTGCACCCATGCAGTGAGGCAGCAGAGGTGGGAATGTCAGGCTGGAGAAACTCAGGAAGAAGCAGAGGCCCCAGCCTGATTGCGCATGTGTTCCTGGTCTGATTCCTCCAATTATCCAGGTGTGAAAGAGCCGCGGACAAGATTACCTTGTTGGCAACAAGCTGAGCCGGGCTGACATTCACCTGGTGGAAATTCTCTGCTATGTGGAAGAGCTTGACTCCAGCCTTATCTCCAGCTTCCCTCTGCTGAAGGTGACCCATTTCGTAGCCCGGAGAGGCAGCCCCACATCTCCCATCCTGGGATCTCGTATCTGGGTCCTGGGACTAGCCATGTTCTGACACCAGCCTTCTCCAGGCCTTCAGTGCCCTCAGGTCTCCAAAGTGGGCTTCCAGGCCCTGATTCCTCACAATCAGGGAAAGATTCTTGTTATGTCAGTGAAATGTGTGGCTACCTCATGAAGAGCATTTGCCTTTTATCATGGAAAGGACCCAGGGCCCAGCATCTCTCCCCATCCCTCTATTTCAACGTGGTTTCTGTTCCTGAATTCTCTGTGATGTCCTTTATCCCATATGTGCCCTTGTCTTCCCACACCAAGTCTGTCTGAGCAGGGCCCTTACTGCCTGGTTTCCTTCCCTGGGCTCTGGCTCCTGCTGTCAGACATTGATTGCGTTTCTCTCTGCACAGCTCTCTGAGTACACTGCCCCCAGCCCTGTATACCTCAGTGGGAGTGGCCCCATGGTTTGTCTTTAACATTTTCTATTTTCATTTCTAACTCAATTTTCCCATATTTTCACTTCTGCCTAGAGGCTGATCTGTGTTGATATCTCACAGGCACATTATTTTTTCTTGACTTACACAAAAGCCACGAATCCTCAGGATTGATGTATAAAGAAGAGAGTAGCGAGACTGAACTAAATAAAATCTAAAATACATCTTTGGGAAAATGCTAGTGAGCTTCTTGTTCTCCCTCTTATATTCTTTCTCTTATCTTGTTTCTCTTCTTTCTCTCATATTCCTCCTATCTCTTATTTCTCGCTCAGAGTCTGTTTCCCAGCCTTCATACTGGTGCTGATGGAGGGGCCTCATTTGGTCTTTGTGTAGGAGAGGCTCAGATTCCCTGGGTGGTATTAATGGTGGTGTCAGTCCTTGGCTTCACTCTGAGGCTGTGCTTTGTGCATTGCAGGTCCTGAAAACCAGAATCAGCAAACCGCCCACGGTGAAGAAGTTTCTGCAGCCTGGCAGCCAGAGGAAGCCTCCCACAAAGGCAAAACTTTTAGAAGAAGCAAGAGAGATTTTGAAGATTTGATAAAGCAGCCATGGAGGCCAAGAACATGCAAGACCAATATTCTAACGTTTTACACAATGAAGTGCTTTACCTAAATGTTAATTGTGGCTTTTGTGATGTTAAGACCATTTTTTTAATTGATATAAATACAGTTATACTAGTCCTCAACTCACTCTGGTTTTTAGTTTGTCAAAGTAGAGAAAGGCACACTTTCTGAAAGTCCCCTAAAAAGTTGCTAACAGAAAGAACTCAAGGATTAGATGCTCCCCTCTTGCCCTTGCCTTCCACCATTTAGTTGGCTAATGGACTCTGAATAGGAAAATATAAAACAACTTCTCAGACAGGAGCTGAGAGCCAGGTTACAGGGTGGAGTGGAAAAGCTCTGGACAGCTCTGGACCTCCAGTCAGAAGGAGTTCAGGCTGACCCAACACTCACCAAGTGTGCAGCGTGGACCAGTCACTTTAGCTCTCTGAACCTCAGTGTGCCCATCTATAATTAGGATATTAGGAGCCATTTCCCACCGTTGTTGCAGAAGGTAGACACACTCCCTAGATATTGATCATGAATGAGGAGCATATGTGTGCGACCCATGGCAAATCCTTGAGCTCTCTGGTTCTCATTTTCTGTTGACCCAACAAAGCTCAACGGTAACCTTCGTCCCAGTCTTAGCTGGACCTTAGGAAACCTCATATTGAGAAGGTGACATGTTAGTTACCAGCAGTAGTGTTGTGATAAAACGTTATGTAAGATAAACATTTCTTTCCTGTTGAAACATGATCCTCAATCAATGCCTAAGGGAGCTTAGTGTGGGGATTAGAATTACGACACTGTGAACTCTAATCCATAGCAATTAAACAACCACACCCCACACTTTCGTGTGAACTTCACTCTCCCTTTCTTTCTGCTGAATAATGCTATTTCCATTTCCCAAGACAGAAAAGTGCAGTGTCAAAATTTCTAATTACAAAACAGGTGAGTTGATTCAGTATGGTTTCTAAAAATTCTTTACTTTCCAAAGGTTAAACTCTTGACTCCCACATTTTAAAACGTAGACATTTAAAAGATTTTGATGTCTAAATTCAAGCATACAAACTTTTTAAGAAATACATTAGTTGGCAAAGACAAGTACATTTTTGTTCCAAACTCAACAACCACAAATCTTTGCAAGAAGAATCTTAATGTTTAATGACAGAGCTGAGCGTTTGGAGAGAAAATGCAACTGTTCCTAAGTCCTGGCACTGGAACTCCTGCTTTCAATGAGTCCTGTGTCCTTCCATTCACATTCATGATACGATTAGTTGCATCTGTCCCTGCAGCCATTGGTTTTCATTCTCTGATACTCTGCTATGTTCCATCTCCCAAACAGCCTGGGATAGAGCAAGGGCTATCAAACCTCACTGATGAGCCCAGTCAATTTATCTCTAACCATTTACAATGAGCAAGTGAGCGTACACACATGCAAACATCCGTACACACAATATACAAATAACTGAAACTAACAACTCATCAAACATTACTTACCCTTCAACATGTCATGCTCACTGATATTTTCTCTTCTTTTCTATTTTATTTTAAAAAGTAGTGAGGTTTCACAATCTTGCTGATATTTTCTATTCTTTTCTATTTTATTTTAAAAAGTAGTGAGGTTTCACAATCTGCTGAACTCTTCTTACCATGCATATTTGAGAAACACTAACATAGAAAATAAGACTCGTTCTTTAGTTTTTAATAGCAGTGAGTCTGAATCCCAGATCCACCACTTAATCTGGGCAAGTTATTTTAAAAAAACCTCGTATCCCCAACTGTAAAAAATAAGAATAACAACCTCAGTCACCTTAGGTGATTTTTGTAGGATAAAATGAGGAGAAGTTTAGAAAAATAACCAGTTGTGTAACTGACATTGAACAAATGCTAGCTCCTTCCATATCTTGCAAAGTTAATGCAACAACATCTTTTTTTCCAGGTTATGCAACAAAATGCACCCCATAGAGTTAGAATATAGAATGCCGAAAGAAGCAAGGGATTAGCATTCTCTGTCTTTGAAAGAATTTGGTCTTCTAACTACAGTTATACAACTCTGAGGCCTAATTTTTGCTTTTTGTTTTGAAGAGTGACTTAGCTCCCTGCCGGTCCTCCCTGTCAGTGACATCCTCTGGTTTCATGGCCAGTTCATGGGTTCCCAGGGCCTTCACTGGGTGGCTTCCAGGCATGACTTCATTTTAGTCCTTGGTGTAGATATTCATGTCTGTCACCAACCAGGGTGTGACTGTGAACACTGCATTTTTCTGATGTTCCATTTCATTAACTAAAAAATGGAGAAAAAAACCATTTCATGGGACTATAAGGAGGGTTAAAGATATAAAATATTGAAAGGGACTAGACTGAAGAAGGATCATTAGGAAGTTTTCAACAAATATTAGTTCTTGAATTCTTCCTCTTCCCATTAACTCCTATACATGTATTATTACCACATACTCTCACTTCTTAGGCTGCCAAGAAAAGTCACAGTTAGCCAATGAAGACTTGAGACTGGTTTGCTGGAATCTGAGGGTGCCCACTGATGGGTAACAATTTGGGCCAAGAAAACATTCCGGGAACTCCTCCAACACAGTCATGAAGAATGCAGGTTCTTCTTCAGCATTGTTTGTGGTTTTCAACCATACATCCTAAAGTACATTTTTGTTTCTATGGCTTAAATTATTCATTCATTCATTCATTCTTTCATTCACTCATTCAGGCTTAGAGAAACCTCCAGGAGACTGCTACCATGGCAGAGAAGCCCAAGCTCCACTACTCCAATGCACAGGGCAGAACGGAGTCCACCTGGTGGCTCCTGGCTGCAGCCGGAGTAGAGGTAGGTTCTGAGTTAGGTCATCTTAAGTTGGATTTAAAATTGTGTTATCACATACTTTTCCCACAGAAACTATGAGATGATTACTAACTGAAGCATTGTGCCTTAAATAAAAATGGACTATAATTAAGAAAAAGATGAACAGATTTGACCTAATAATTGTTAAAATTTCTTATCATCTAAGAGCCTCAATATTAAAATATATTTAAAAAACTAATCACAAAGTGTAGAACTTAAGTGAATTAGAATTTAAACAAACTGTAAACAATAATTATGGCATTGACCAGGTGCAGTGGCTCACGCCTGTAATCCCAGCACTTTGGGGGGTCGAGGCGGGCGGATCACCTGAGATCAGGAGTTCGACACCAGCCTAACCAACATGGGGAAACCCCGTCTCTATTAGAAATACAAAATTAGCCAGGTGTGATGGTGCATGCCTGTGATCCCACCTACTCAGGAGGCTGAGGCAGGAGAATCGCTCAAACCTGGGAGGCGGAGGTTGCAGTGAGCCGAGATCATGCCATTGCACTCCAGCCTGGGCAACAAGAGTGAAACTCTGTCTCAAAAAATAAAAATTAAATGATAATAATAATTATTATGGTATTTATACAATTAGAAACATGAATATTGACTGAATATTTGATGACATGAAAGAATTATTGTTAATATTTAGGTCTATCTTTAGAATAGTATGTTTTAGGAAAACACATTGAAGTATTTAAGGATTAATCATATGGATCTGGCATTTCCTTGGAATTATTACAAGTAGGTGGACATATCGATGAAACCACACTGGTTTTGGTTGATAATTATTGATTCTAGGTGAGAAGTATAAGCAGAATCATTATGTCTTTTAATTTATTTCCATACAAGTTAGTAATTTCCATGATAAAGCAATAAAAATGCATAATATTAGAAAATGTATATAATTCGAGGTACAATGCAAACTATAAATGAGAGGTGGAAGGGAGTGGATTGTAACAAACTACCTATTAAAGATTGACTACGTTCACAGCAATTATTTGGTTGGACACTTACTAACTCCAGGTTCTGTGCTAGGTCGTGGAGATAGACAATGAACAAGACAAGAGTCCCTGCCCTGGGGCAGCCTACATGTCTATGAGGATGCAGACAAGTAAACACGTGGTTAAAATGAGGCGTGGAGGCTTCTAGCACACCCAAGCATTCCCCAGTGTTACCGGGCCATCCTCCTGGTGTTTGAGTAGGAAATGCTGGGAGGTGCCTGTGGGACTCCGCTAAGTGCTGCCCTCTAGAGGTGTCACTGAGAAAAACACTTCCCAGTCCAGAACAGAGTCCTTCAGCGACTGCCTGAGGGTTTTCCTGGGAAGTGAGTCACGGACAAACTTAGGAGATCTTGTCCCTCGGGTGTCAGCAGAAAAGGAGGATTTCAGGTGAGATGGCGTCCTGTGAAGGGAACTTCTAGCGCGCCCCTTCAGCCTCACAGCGCCGTGTGGACCTGAACCTCGGAACGGTACTTTGCGCATTGCTTCACGAGGGCTTGGGACCTTAGCCTCATCCTTTCTCAATCCTACGAGGAAACAAGCACATAAGAAATCCAAACACTGCCATTCCAGGTTGTTTTCTTTGTACAAATGAATACCCTGTCACCCAGACATCAGCTCTACAGCTCAGGGATGTGTTCAGAGCCCGGGTAGGAAGAGTTCAGCAGGAGGGAGGGAGGGAGGGGCAAGGCTGGGAGGAACCCAGGCTCCCTGGTCTCCATCCAGCCTGACTGAAGGCGGGGGCAGGGCTGACTGCAGACCTTGCTCAGGCTTCTGGGGTCTCAGTGCCCTAAGGCTGATGATCACAACCCAGTCCTCAGCCTCACAAGCACATCCCACTTGCCAATCCCACCCCATCTCGGTCACCCTCCTGCCAGGACCACACATCGTTCCTTAGGTTTGTCCTGAACTGGATGCTATATTAATTGCTGGCACACACCCCCCGTGACCTCTAGATCCTGGTCCTGTGTGATCATAGATCCACAACAAACTCTGTTCCACGGAGCAAGCTAGAAATCCCCAAATTCCTGAATTTTCACCATAAAGAACTCCATTAAAGTGTAATTAGCCACTGGAAACACAACTACCATTTATTACTTGATGTATGTGGGTCAGGCCCTGTATCATGCATTTTGAAACATTACAAAATTCTGATTAAGGAAATATTATTTCCCCAATTTGCAGATGAGGAAACTAAGGCTTGAAGATGTTAAGTGATGATTCCCAGATCACACAGCTATTATGAGGCAGAGTCAAGATTGGAACCAGATCATATCAACAGTGAAATCCAGAGAATCTTGATAACTTTTGCTTAGACTTTTGGTTTGACAGATTCTGCCTACGTAAGTCAACTTCATCATTACGTAATAACTGAATTTCATATCTGTATTAAATACCTGCAACCACTCATAGCTTCTGATCAGACTGAGACAGCCTTGTTGCTGGCTGCCACTTCCACCAAAGTGACTTGTCTCAGGACAAGGTGTAATTTACTCCAAGATTTAAATTACTGGATGTAGATCAAGATCAAAGTATAGTTTCATCAATTTTAGATTGATTTAAATTTTTTAAAGGATGATATGATGAAATAGCCAGCTATATCTCAAAATTCTAAAGATAATTTATATTTATTTATTTATTTTGAGTTTTAATGCATATTTAATAAAAATCATTTGGTTGGATATCTTTTTTTTTTAATGGAAACCAGAATGGTATTTATTATTTTACATTTGGGAGAGGAGATATCTTAAAGGGTCCAGAATACATAAGTCTCTTATGTATGATACTCCTTTTTTTGTTACTGAGGTATACTTATAAGCTTAGATAAGTAATCAGAAGGTTCCTTGGTAAGCACTGAATTAGAACAAAGGCAGTTAGGTAATTTGGAGCTTAATAGCCTAGGGTACCTGATAGAGATGTGCTGGGGGCCACAACCCTGTATGTAATTTTAAAGTTTCTAAGTAGCCACATTTTAAAAAGTAAAAAGAAACAGATGAATTTAACTTTAATAATATATTTAACCCAGTATATCTAAAATGTTATTTTAACATGTAGTCAATATATTAAAATTATTCTGTTTTTCATACTAAGTATTCAAAATCTGGTGTGTATTTTTTTCTATATATTTGATTTTTTAAAATTATACTTTAAGTTTTAGGGTACATGTGCACAACATGCAAGTTTGTTACATATGTATACATGTGCCATGCTGGTGTGCTGCACACATTAACTCGTCATTTAGCATTGGGTATAACTCCTAATGCTATCCCTCCCCACTCCCCCCACCCCACAACAGTCCCCGGTGTGTGATGTTCTCCTTCCTGTGTCCATGTGTTCTCATTGTTCAATTCCCACCTATGAGTGAGAACATGCGGTGTTTGGTTTTTTGTCCTTGTGATAGTTTGCTGAGAATGATGGTTTCCAGCTTCATTCATGTCCCTACAAAGGACATGAACTCATCATTTTTTATGGTGGCATAGCATTCCATTGTGTATATGTGCCACATTTTCTTTTTTTTTCTTTTTTTTATTATTATTATACTTTAAGTTTTAGGGTACATGTGCACAATGTGCAGGTTAGTTACATATGTATACATGTGCCATGCTGGTGTGCTGCACCCATTAACTCATCATTTAGCATTAGGTATATCTCCTAATGCTATCCTTCCCCCCTCCCCCCACCCCACAACAGTCCCCAGAGTGTGATGTTCCCCTTCCTGTGTCCATGTGTTCTCGTTGTTCAATTCCCATCTAGGAGTGAGAATATATGGTGTTTGGTTTTTTGTACTTGCGATAGTTTACTGAGAATGATGATTTCCAATTTCATCCATGTCACTACAAAGGACATGAACTCATCATTTTTTATGGCTGCATAGTATTCCATGGTGTATATGTGCCACATTTTCTTAATCCAGTCAATCATTGTTGGACATTTGGGTTGGTTCCAAGTCTTTGCTATTGTGAATAGTGCCGCAATAAACATACGTGTGCATGTGTCTTTATAGCAGCATGATTTATAGTCCTTTGGGTATATACCCAGTAATGGGGTGGCTGGGTCAAATGGTATTTCTACTTCTAGATCCCTGAGGAATCGCCACACTGACTTCCACAATGGATGAACTAGTTTACAGTCCCACCAACAGTGTAAAAGTCTTCCTATTTCTCCACATCCTCTCCAGCACCTGTTGTTTCCTGACTTTTTAATGATTGCCTTTCTAACCAGTGTGAGATGGTATCTCATTGTGGTTTTGATTTGCATTTCTCCGATGGCCAGTGATGATGAGCATTTTTTCATGTGTCTTTTGGCTGCATAAATGTCTTCTTTTGAGAAGTGTCTGTTCATATCCTTTGCCCACTTTTTGATGGGGTTGTTTGTTTTTTTCTTGTAAATTTGTTTGAGTTCATTGTAGATTCTGGATATTAGCCCTTTGTCAGATGAGTAGGTTGCGAAAATTTTCTCCCATTTTGTAGGTTGCCTGTTCACTCTGATGGTAGTTTCTTTTGCTGTGCAGAAGCTCTTTAGTTTAATTAGATCCCATTTGTCAATTTTGGCTTCTGTTGCCATTGCTTTTGGTGTTTTAAACATGAAGTCCTTGCCCATGCCTATGTCCTGAATGGTAATGCCTAGGTTTTCTTCTAGGGTTTTTATGGTTTTAGGTCTAACGTTTAAGTCTTTAATCCATCTTGAATTAATTTTTGTAGAAAGTGTAAGGAAGGGATCCAGTTTCAGCTTTCTACATATGGCTAGCCAGTTTTCCCAGCACCATTTATTAAATAGGGAATCCTTTCCCCATTACTTATTTTTTTCAGGTTTGCCAAAGATCAGATAATTGTAGATATGCGGCATTATTTCTGAGGGCTCTGTTCTGTTCCATTGGTCTATATCTCTGTTTTGGTACCAGTACCATACTATTTTGGTTACTGTAGCCTTGTAGTATATTTTGAAGTCAGGTAGCATGATGCCTCCAGCTCTGTTCTTTTGGCTTAGGATTGACTTGGCAATGTGGGCTCTTTTTTGGTTCCATATGAACTTTAAGGTACTTTTTTCCAATTCTGTGAAGAAAGTCATTGGTAGCTTGATGGAGATGGCATTGAATCTATAAATTACCTTGGGCAGTATGGCCATTTTCACGATATTGATTCTTCCTAACCATGAGCATGGAATGTTCTTCCATTTGTTTGTATCCTCTTTTATTTCATTGAGTAGCGATTTGTAGTTCTCCTTGAAGAGGTCCTTCACATCCCTTGTAAGTTGGATTCGTAGGTCTTTTATTCTCTTTGAAGCAATTGTGAATGGGAATTCACTCATGATATGGCTCTCTGTTTGTCTGTTATTGGTGTATAAGAATGCTTGTGATTTTTGCACATTCATTTTGTATCCTGAGACTTTGCTGAAGTTGCTTATCAGCTTAAGGAGATTTGGGGCTGAGACGATGGGGTTTTCTGGATATACAATCATGTCATCTGCAAACAGGGACAATTTGACTTCCTCTTCTCCTAATTGAATACCCTTTATTTCCTTCTCCTGCTTGATTGCCCTGGCCAGAACTTCCAATATTTGCCCATTCTGTATGATATTGGCTGTGGGTTTGTCATAGATAGCTCTTATTATTTTGAGATATGTCCCATCAATACCTAATTTATTGAGAGTTTTTAGCATGAAGTATTGTTGAATTTTGTCAAAGGCCTTTTCTGCATCTATTGAGAAAATCAAGTGGTTTTTGTCATTGGTTCTGTTTATATGCTGGATTACGTTTATTGATTTGCATATGTTGAACCAGCCTTGCATGGGATGAAGCCCACTTGATCATCGTGGATAAGTTTTTTGATGTGCTGTTGGATTTGGTTTGCCAGTATTTTATCGAGGATTTTTGCATTGATGTTCATCAAGGATATTGGTCTAAAATTCTCTTTTTTGGTTGTGTCTCTGCCTGGCTTTGGTATCAGGATGATGCTGGCCTCATAAAATGAGTTGAGGAGGATTCCCTCTTTTTCTATTGATTGGAATAGTTTCAGAAGGAATGGTACCAGTTCCTCCTTGTACCTCTGGTAGAATTCGGCTGTGAATTCATCTGGTCCTGGACTTTTTTTGGTTGGTAAACTATTAATTATTGCCTCAATTTCAGAGCCTGTTATTGGACTATTCAGAGATTCAACTTCTTCCTGGTTTAGTCTTGGGAGAGTGTATGTGTCAAGGAATATATCCATTTCTTCTAGATTTTCTAGTTTATTTGCATAGAGGTGTTTATAGTATTCTCTGATGGTAGTTTGTATTTCTGTGGGATCGGTGGTGATATCCCCTTTATCATTTTTTATTGCATCTATTTGATTCTTCTCTCTTTTCTTCCTTATTAGTCTTGCTAGCGGTCTATCAATTTTGTTGATCTTTCAAAAAACCAGCTCCTGGAGTCATTGATTTTTTGAAGGGATTTTTGTGTCTCTATTTCCTTCAGTTCTGCTCTGATCTTAGTTATTTCTTGCCTTCTGCTAGCTTTTGAATGTGTTTACTCTTGCTTCTCTAGTTCTTTTAATTGTGATAATAGGGTGTCAATTTTAGATCTTTCCTGCTTTCTCTTGTGGGCATTGAGTGCTATAAATTTCCCTCTACACACTGCTTTGATTGTTTCCCAGAGATTTTGGCATGTTATGTCTTTGTTCTCATTGGTTTCAAAGAACATCTTTATTTCTGCCTTCATTTCATTATGTACCCAGTAGTCATTCAGGAGCAGGTTGTTCAGTTTCCATGTAGTTAAGCGGTTTTGAGTGAGTTTCTTAATCCTGAGTTCTAGTTTGATTGCACTGTGGTCTGAGAGACAGTTTGTTATAATTTCTGTTCTTTTACATTTGCTGAGGAGTGCTTTACTTCCAACTATGTGGTCAATTTTGGAATAGGTGTGGTGTGGTGCTGAAAAGAATGTATATTCTGTTGATTTGGGGTGGAGAGTTCTGTAAATTTCTATTAGGTCTGCTTGGTGCAGAGCTGAGTTAAATTCCTGGGTATCCTTGTTAACTTTGTGTCTCGTTGATCTGTCTAATGTTGACAGTGGGGTGTTAAAGTCTCCCATTATTATTGTATGGGAGTCTAAGTCTCTTTGTATGTCTCTAAGGACTTGCTTTATGAATCTGGGTGCTCCTGAATTGGGTGCATATCTATTTAGGATAGTTAGCTCTTCTTGTTGAATTGATTCCTTTACCACTATTTAATGGCCTTCTTTGTCTCTTTTGATCTTTGTTGGTTTAAAGTCTGTTTTATCAGAGACTAGGATTGCAACTCCTGCCTTTTTTGTTTTCTATTTGCTTGGTAGATCTTCCTCCATTCCTTTATTTTGAGCCTATGTGTGTCTCTGCACGTGAGATGGGTTTCCTGAATACAGCACACTGATGGGTCTTGACTCTATCCAATTTGCCAGTCCGTGTCCTTTAATTGGAGCATTTAGCCCATTTACATTAAAGGTTAATATTATTATGTGTGAATTTGATCCTGTCATTATGTTAGCTGGTTATTTTGCTCATTAGTTGATGCATTTTCTTCTTAGCCTCGATGATCTTTACAATTTGGCATGATTTTGCAGTGGCTGGTACCGGTTGTTCCTTTCCATGTTTAGTGCTTCCTTCAGGAGCTCTTTTAGGGCAGGCCTGGTGGTGACAAAATCTCTCAGCATATGCTTGTCTGTGAAGGATTTTATTTCTCCTTCACTTATGAAGCTTAGTTTGGCTGGATAGGAAATTCTGGGTTGAAAATTCTTTTCTTTAAGAATGTTGAATATTGGCCCCCACTCTCTTCTGGCTTGTAGAGTTTCTGCGGAGAGATCAGCTGTTAGTCTGATGGGCTTCCCTTTGTGGATAACCCAACCTTTCTCTCTGGCTGCCCTTAACATTTTTTCCTTCATTTCAACTTTGGTGAATCTGACAATTATGTGTCTTGGAGTTGCTCTTCTCAAGGAGTATCTTTGTGGCGTTCTCTGTATTTCCTGAATTTGAATGTTGGCCTGCCTTGCTAGATTGGGGAAGTTCTCCTGGATAATATCCTGCGGAGTGTTTTCCAACTTGGTTCCATTCTCCCCGTCACTTTCAGGCACACCAATCAGATGTAGATTTGGTCTTTTCACATAGTCCCATATTTCTTGGAGGCTTTGTTCATTTCTTTTTATTCTTTTTTCTCTAAACTTCTCTTCTCACTTCATTTCATTCATTTCATCTTCCGTCACTGATACCCTTTCTTCCAGTTGATCGAATCAACTACTGAGGCTTGTGCATTTGTCATGTAGTTCTTGTGCCGTGGTTTTCAGCTCCATCAGGTCCTTTAAGGACTTCTGTGCATGGTTATTCTAGTTAGCCATTCGTCTAATATTTTTTCAAGGTTTTTAACTTCTTTGCCATGGGTTCGAACTTCCTCCTTTAGCTCAGAGTAGTCTGATCATCTGAAGCCTTCTTCTCTCAACTCGTCAAAGTCGTTCTCTGTCCAGCTTTGTTGCTGGTGCGGAGCTGCGTTCCTTTGGAGGAGGAGAGGCGCTCTGATTTTTAGAGTTTCTAGTTTTTCTGCTCTGTTTTTTCCCCATCTTTGTGTTTTTATCTACCTTTGGTCTTTGATGATGGTGACGTACAGATGGGGTTTTGGTGTGGATGTCCTTTCTGTTTGTTAGTTTACCTTCTAACAGTCAGGACCCTCAGCTGCAGGTCTGTTGGAGTTTGCTAGAGGTCTACTCCAGACCCTGTTTGCCTGAGTATCAGCAGCGGAGGCTGCAGAACAGTGGATACTGGTGAACAGCAAATGTTGCTGTCTGATTGTTCCTCTGGAAGTTTTGTCTCAGAGTAGTACCCAGCCGTGTGAGGTGTCAGACTGCCCCTATGGCGGGCTGCCTCCCAGTTAGGCTACTCAGGGGTCAGGGACCCACTTGAGGGGGCAGTCTGTCAGTTCTCAGATCTCCAGCTGCATGCTGGGAGAACCACTACTCTCTTTAAAGCTGTCAGACAGGGACATTTAAGTCTGCAGAGGTTTCTGCTGCCTTTTGTTCCGTTATGCCCTGCCCCCAGAGGTGGAGTCTATAGAGGCAGGCAGGCCTCCTTGAGCTGCGGTGGGCTCCACCCTGTTTGAGCTTCCCGGCCACTTTGTTTACCTACTCAAGCCTTGGCAATGGTGGGTGCCCCTCCCCCAGCCTCGCTGCCGCCTTGCAGTTTGATCTCAGACTGCTGTGCTAGCAATGAGCGAGAGCCTCTTTGGGCGTAGGACCCTCTGAGCCAGGCCCGGGTTATAATCTCCTGGTGTGCCGTTTGCTAAGACTGTTGGAAAAGCACAGTATTAGGGTGGGAGTGACCCAATTTTCCAGGTGCCGTCTGTCACCCCCTTCTTTGACTAGGAAAGGGAATTACCTGACCCCTTGTGCTTCCCAGGTGAGGCGATGCCTCGCCCTGCTTTGGCTCACACTCGGTGTGCTGCACCCACTGTCCTGCATCCAGTATCCAACACTCCCCAGTGAGATGAACCCGGTACCTCAGCTGGAAATGCAGAAATCACCTGTCTTCTGCGTCGCTCACGCTGGGAGCTCTAGACTGGAGTTGTTCCTATTTGGCCATCTTGGCTCCACCCCCAAAATTTATATTTAATGAGCAGTTACTATCACTTGCTACTTTTCTAAGTGCTTTGTGTGACCTTGTAATTAAATCTTGATATCAACCTATACCATAAGTTCCATAAGTTTACCCATTTCATAGATTAGCATACTCAGACACAGAGAGTTTCAGTAACATGTCCAAAGTCAAGAAGCCAGTACATGAAAATGGTGATAATGAACCCACAAAACCACATCAGAAACCAGAGGTTTTCATGAAAAATAATGTTAGCGTGGGACTCTAATTCCTTTATTACATTGAGAATTTTACCCTATTGGGTCCCATGTACTTCAGAAGAGAAAATTACAGTTGCAAGTGTGAAAGCTGTGCAACAGCTGCAACCTATTTCACCCTTAGCAGAGTTCCTGAGAAGTGGGGTGATATAAATTACAGCAGAGACTCCTTGGTGGCAGAATATTTGATGGCCATTAGCCCATGGCATACCCCACACTGGGGACACACAAGGTTGTGGTCTGATCTCACCTGGAGACACAGGCTTTCCTAAGATATGACAACACCGTAAGTAGAAGAACTGCTCAGTGCCTTTTCTCCAGTGACGTCTGCTCTCAAAATATGACCTAATCATAGACATTCATGAGATCAGGCTGGAGGTGAAGTGAACTAGAAGATTGAGCAGCTATGTGCTGTGACCCATGCACTTTTCTCAATGAATTAGGTCTAAATTTCCAAATGGCCATGACCAGCCCCCTCTGTGTAGCCTGCCAAACTCAGAAATCTTATATTCTCCAAATCATGCACCAGATAGGGGCCATTCAACATCACAAGTCTATAATAGAATGAACTAACAGGAACCCATATACTGTTTCTGCTTGCATTTTGAAGAGAAATTTCTAGAATCTGCAGAAGATTTGGAAAAGTTAAGAAATGGTAAGATTGGCCAGGTGCAGTGGCTCCTGCCTGTAATCCCAGCACTTTGGGAGGCCAAGGCGGGCTGATCATGAGGTCAGGAGTTCGAGACAAGCCTGACCAATGTGGTGAAACCCCGTCTCTACTAAAAATTAAAAAATTAGCCAGGCATGATGGTGTGTGCCTGTAATCCCAGCTACTCAGTAGGCTGAGGCGGTAGAATCGCTTGAGCCCTAGAGGCGGATGTTGCAGTGAGCCGAGATCGCACCACTGCACTCCAGCCTGGGTGACAGAGCAAGACTCCGTCTCAAAAAAAAAAAAAGGTAAGATCAATCTCTAAGTGCCTCTGATGATAGTATCGAGTAGAAGGTACACGGGGAGGTTTGACCAGCCGGCAATGCCTATGTGTGTGGGGCGTGGTATTTGTACATGGTGCAGAGGGAGAAAGTGGTTAAAATGGAAGGGATGTGGCTCCGTGATCAAGTCTGGCAACTCTCTCCAGGCTAAAAGGACCAGACCTCTCAGAGTATTTGCTAGAGGAATCATCTCCCATGCCCTGAGAAAGCCCTTTCTTTGTTTTTATGATTGGGGCACTGTGAATGAGCTGCGGTCATCAGCTCGGGATCCCACACAGCTCTCCCCATCCAAGGACACGCAAGAACATGCATTAGACTAAAGGAGGAGAAATCGATGTGGCCACAGTCTTGAGTTTTTTTCTTTCATGGAGGGGCATGACAAGGTAACACTGCAGCACTATTGCAGGCTTTGAAGAGCAGAGAAAGGGACCCTTACATAAAAACCTCTCAGAAATTGCCCTAAATGTCACAAACACCATGAGACTTACTTTGGGAACCTCCCATTTTAAATGGCATCTTGTTGCCAGTCCTATTGTAACTTGTCCCAACCTCTTCCTAAAATATCCATGAAGATAAATCAACACAAAAATACTACTATGTATCTGGAGGGGAAATAAAAACATGAATGAAATAAATCGATAAAATGTAAAAGGAAGCTTCTTAAGAAAAAGAAGAACTACGGGAAGCTTTTTAAAAATGTTGTTTGGGCCAGGTGCAGTTGCTTACGCCTATAATCCCAGCACTTTGGGAGGCTGAGGTGGGTGGATCATTTGAGATCAGGAGTATGAGACCAGTTAGGGCAACATGGTGAGACCCCATCTCTACTAAAAATATAAAAATTAGCCAGGCACGTTGGTGCACACCTGTAATCCCAGCTACTCAGGAGGTTGAAGTAGAAGAATCGCTTCAACCCAGGAGGCGGAGGTTACAGTGAGCCGAAATCACGCCACTGATCTTCAGCCTGGGTGACAAAGTGCAACTCTGTCTCAAAAACAAAACAAAACAAAACAAAAAGTTGTTTCAAGTGAAATCTTACCAGGCCATAATTTCTTTTTCATTTCACAAATTTAGTAATTTCCATACCATTTTTTCATATGGAAAGAGTGGGTTCCATAGACATTTCACTCTCCTTTTTTCCTTCTTTCTAAAGATGGGAGTTTTATGTTCCAACAAATGCCAATGGTTAAGATTGATGGGATGAAGCTGGTTCAGACCAGAGCCATTCTCAACTACATTGCCAGCAAATACAATCTCTATCGGAAAGACATAAAGGAGAGAGTCCTGTATGGTATATTTTCTGTTCTTCCATCAACAGATAACACAGAGTGATTTAGGTCCTTCCTTGAGTGGGTGGGACCATGGCAGGAGCATCATGACCAGCAGCAGGCTGGGCCTTGGGCATGTATGCTGAGGTCCAGTATTGCAGAATTCCACGGAGATGAAGGAACAGTGACCATGGGGAGGGTTCAGGCGAGGGTGATTCTAGAAGACGATGCAGTCCATGGATCCAGCACCCTGACAGAGGTTTCCAAACACTGATGAACCATGAACTCAGGATGATGGCGAATCATGATTCCAGGTGCTAAGGATTTCAGATACTGGATTCCAGCCTATAGCTTAGGACAGGCATAGAATGTTTGAGAGTCTGCAGATGAAGGACTGGGGAGGGAAGGTGGCAAAGAAGCTGAATCTCAGGTCCCAGTAATTCCAAGAATGATGACCAGAAACCTAAATTACCAACCAATTATATGGACTGGAACACCTGAGCAGTGCCTGTAGAGGCTGGCGCCAAGGATGCTGGGGTTACCTTGACACATGGATACAAGGCTGAAGCAGCCAGATTTATTCAATACCAGCAAAGCCAAGGGGTCTCCTTGCTGTTGTGATGAGACTGCACGATTCCAAATAAATCCTGAATGGAACTGTTGGCAACTCCTCAAAAAGTTTAATATAGTATTACCAATGACCCCACAGTTCCTCTAATAGCTGTATCCCCAAATTATCAAAAATATATCCACACTAAATCTTTTACATAAATGAACCATGCAAATAACAATATTCATAGTATTCAAAAAGTGGAAGCAACCCAAATATCCATCAGTCAATAAATGGAGGAGAAAAATGCACCTTAGCCATGCAATGGAATGATATTTGGTCATGAAAAGGAATGAAGTACTGATGCATGCTACAAGATGGTTAAACCATAAAGACATGTTACATAAAAGAAACAAGACACAGAAAGCCACGTATTATAGGATCCTTTTCATATGAAATGTCCAGAACATGCAAATCTATAGAGGCAGAGAGTAGATTAGAGGTTGCCTGGAGGTAAAGGAGTGGGGCTTGGGGAAAAATGAGGAATACCACTAATGGTACAGATGTCCTTATCAGAGTGATAAAAAATATTCTGCAATTAGACTGCCATGATTTTTGCAGAAATCTTTGAATGCACTAAAAACCACTCAATAGTATAATTTAACAAGTCACAATTATAGTATGTGACTATATGTCAATAAAGCTGTTGTTGTAAAAAGTATTGTGGGGAGACTTGCAAGATGGCCAAATAGGAACAGCTCCAGTCTGCAGCTCTCAGGGAGGTTGACACAGAATGTGGGTGATTTCTGCATTTCCAACAGAGGTACCCAGTTCATCTCATTGGGACTGGTTGGACAGTGGGTGCAGCCTTTGGAGGGTGAGCCGAAGCAGGGTGAGATGTCACCTCACCCGGGAAGCACACGGGGTCAGGGAATTATCTCCCCTAGCAAAGGGAAGCCATGACAGACTGTATTGGGAGGAACGGTGCACACTGGCCCAGATACTGCACTTTTCCCATGGTCTTCGCAACCGGCAGACCAGGAGATTCCCTCTGGTGCCTACCCCACCAGGGCCCTGGGTTTCAAGCACAAACCTTGGCACCCATTTGGGCAGACACTGAACTAGCTGCAGGAGTTTTTTTTTTTTTTCATACCCTAGTGGCACCTGGAATGCCAGTGAGACAGAATTGTTCACTCCCCTGGAAAGGGGCCTGAAGCCAAGAAGGCAAGTAGTCTGGCTTGGCAGGTCCCACCCCCATGGAGCCCAGCAAGCTAAGATCCACTGGCTTGAAATTCTTGCTGCCAGCACAGCAGTCTGAGCTCGACCTGGGATGCTTGGGTTTGGTGGGGGGAGGGGCATCTGCCATTGCTGAGGCTTGAGTAGGCAGTTTTCCCCTCACAGTGTAAACAAAGCCACCAGGAAGTTCGAACTGGGCAGAGCCCACTGCAGCTCAGCAAGGCCTCTGTGGCCAGACTGCCTTTCTAGACTCCTCCTCTCTGGGCAGGGCATCTCTGAAAAAAAGGCAGCAGCCTCAGTCAGGGACTTATAGATAAAACCCCCATCTTCCTGAGACAGAGCACCTGGGGGAAGGAGTGGCTATGGGCACAGCTTCAGCAGACTTAAATGTCCCAGCCTGACAGCTCTGAAGACAGCAGTGGTTCTCCCAGCACAGCATTCAAGCTCTGATAAGGGACAGACTGCCTCCTCAAGTGGGTCCATGATCCCCATGTATCCTGACTGGGAGACACCTCCCAGTAGGGGCCGACAGACACCTTATACAGGAGAGCTCTGGCTGGCATCCATTGGGTGTCCCTCTGGGACGAAGCTTCCAGAGGAAGGAACAGGCAGCAATCTTTGCTGTTCTGCAGCCTCCACTGGTGATACCCAGGCAAAGAGGTTCTGGAGTGGACCTCCAGCAAAGTCCAGCAGACCTGCAGCAGAGGGTCCTGATTGATAGAAGGAAAACTAACAAACAGAAAGGAGTAGTATCAGCATCAACGAAAAGGATGTCCACTCAGAGACCCTATCTGAAGGTCACCAACATCAAAGACGAAAGATAGATAAATCCACGAAGATGGAAAGAACACAGTGAAAAAGGCTGAAAATTCCCAAAACCAGAGCACCTCCTCTCCTCCAAGGGATCACAACTCCTCACCAGCAAGCAAACAAAACCGGACAGAGAATGAGTTTGACAAATTGACAGAAGTAGGGTTCAGAAGGTGGGTAATAACAAACTCCTCTGAGCTAAAGGAGCATGTTCTAACCCAATGCAAGGAAGCTAAGAACCTTGAAAAAAGGTTAGACAAATTGCTAACTAGAATAACCAGTTTAAAGAAGAACATAAATGACCTGATGGAGCTGAAAAACAGAATGAGAACTTCACGAAGCATATACAAGTAACAATAGCCGAATCAATCAAGCAGAATAAAGGATATCAGAGATTGAAGATCAACTCAATGAAATAAAGTGAGAAGACAAGATTAGGGAAATAAGAGTGAAAAGAAATGAATAAAGCCTCCAAGACATATGGGACTATATGAAAAGACCAAATCTGCATTTGATTGGTGTATTTGAAAGTGACTGGTACCAGCCACTGCAAAAACATACCAAATTGCAAAGACCATCGATGCTATGAAGAAACTGCCTCAACTAATGGGCAAAATAACCAGCTAGCATCATAATGACAGGATCAAATTCACACATAACAATATTAACCTTAAATGTAAATGGGCTAAATGCCCCAATTAAAAGACACAGACTGGCAAATTGGATAAAGAGACAAGACCCATTGCTGTGCTGTATTCAGAAGTCCCACCTCACATGCAAAGACACACATAGGCTCAAAATAAAGGCATGGAGGAATATTTACCAAGCAAAATGGAAAGCAAAAAAAAGCAGGGGTTGCAATCCCAGTTTCTGATAAAACAGACTTTAAACCAACAAAGATCAAAAGAGACAAAGAAGGCCATTACATAATGGTAAAGAGATCAATGCAATAAGACCTAACTACCCTAAATATACATGCACCCAACACAGGAGCACCCAGATTCATAAAGCAAGTTCTTAGAGACCTACAAAGAGACTTAGACTCCCATACAATAATAGTGGGAGACTTTAAAACCCCATTGTCAATATTAGACAGATCAACAAGACAGAAAATTAACAAGGATATCCAGGACTTGAACTCAGCTCTGTACCAAGTGGACCTAATAGACGTTTACAGAACTCTCCACCCCAAATCAACAGAATATACATTCTTCTCAGCACCACACCACATTCATTCTAAAATTGACCACATAATTGGAAGTAAAACACTCCTCAGCAAATGCAAAAGAACAGAAATCATAAGAAACAGTCTGTTAGACCACAGTGCAATCAAATTAGAACTCAGGATTAAGAAACTCACTCAAAAACTTCACAACTACATGGAAACTGGACAACCTGCTCCTGAATGACTACTGGGTAAGTAATGAAATGAAGGCAGAAATAAAGATGCTCTTTGAAATCAATAAGAACAAAGACACAATGTACCAGAATCTCTACAACACATTTAAAGCAGTGTGTAGAGGGAAATTTATAGCACTAAATGCCCACAAGAGAAAGCAGGAAAGATCTAAAATCGACACGTTGATATCACAATTCAAAGAACTAGAGAAGCAAGAGGAAACAAACTCAAAAGCGAACTAAAGACAAGAAATAACTAAGATCAAAGCAGATCTGAAGGAGATAGAGACACGAAAAACCCTTCAAAAAATCAGTGGATCCAGGAGCTGGTTTTTTTGGAAAGATCAACAAAATGGATAGACCACTAGCCAGACGAATAAAGAAGAAAAGAGAGAAGAATAAAAAAGATGCAATAAAAAATGATAAAGGAGATATCACTACCAATCCCACAGAAATACTATCTACCATCAGAGAATACTATAAACATCTCTACGCAAATAAACTAGAAAATCTGGAAGAAATGGATAAATTCCTGGACACACACACTCTTCCAAAACTAAACCAGGAAAAAGTCGAATCCCCGAATAGACTAAGAACAAGTTCTGAAATTGAGGCAATAATTAATAGCCTACCAACCAAAAAAAGTCCAGGACCAGATGGATTCACAGCCAAATTCTACCAGAGGTACAAAGAGGAGCTGGTACCATTCCTTCTGAAACTATTCCAATCAATAGAAAAAGAGGGAATACTCCCTAACTCATTTTATGAGGCCGATATCATCCTGATACTAAAGTCTGGCAGAGACACAACAAAAAAAGAAAATTTCAAACCAATATCCCTGATGAACATCGATGCAAAAATACTCAATAAAATACTAGCAAACCAAATCCAGCAGCACATCAAAAACCTTATCCACCACAATCAAGTGGGTTTCATCCCTGAGATGCAAGGCTGGTTCAACCCATGCAAATCAATAAATGTAATCCATCACATAAACAGAACCAATGAAAAAACCACGTGATTATCTCAATAGAGGCAGAAAAGGCCTTTGACTAAATTCAACACCCGTTCATGATAAAAACTCTTAATAAAATAAACTAGGTATTGATGAGACCTATCTCAAAATAATAAGAGCAATTTATGACATACTCACAGCCAATATCATACTGAATGGGCAAAACTGGAAGCATTCCCTTGGAAAATCGGCACAAGACATGGATGCCCTCGCTCACCACTCCCATAGTATTGGGGGTTCTGGCCAGGGCAATAAGGCGAGAGAAAGAAATAAAGAATGTTCAATTAGGAAAAGAGGAAGTCAAATTGTCTCTGTTTGCAGATGACATGGTTGTATATTTAGAAAACCCCATCATTTCAGCCCCAAATCTCCTTAAGCTGATAAGCAGCTTCAGCAGCCTCAGGATACAAAATTGATATGCAGAAATCACAAGCACTCCTATATACCAGTAACAGACAAACAGAGAGCCAAATCATGAGTGAGCTACCATTCACAATTGCTACAAAGAGCATAAAATAAATAGGAATACAACTTACAAGGGATGTGAAAGACCTCTTCAAGGAGAACTACAAACCACTGCTCAAGGAAATAAGAGAAGACACAAACAAATGGAAAAACATTCCACGCTCATGGATAGGAAGAATCAATATCATAAAAATGGCCATACTGCCCAAAGTAATTTATAGATTCAATGCTATCCCCATCAAGCTACCAGTGACTTTCTTCACAGAATTGGAGAAAACTACTTTACATTTTATATGGAACCAATAAAGAGCCGGCATAGCCAAGACAATCCTAAGCAAAAAGAACAAAACTGGAGGCATCACGCTACCTGACTTCAAAATATACTACAAGTCTACAGAAACCAAAACAGCATGTTACTGGTACCAAAACAGATATAAAGACCAATGGAACAGAACAGAGGCCTCAGAAATAACACCACACATCTACACCATCTGATCTTTGATAAACCCAACAAAAACAAGCAATGGGGAAACGATTCCCTATTTAATAAATGGTGTTGGGAAAACTGGCTAGCCATATGCAGACAGCTGAAACTGGATCCCTTCTTTACACTTTCTACAAAAATTAACTCAAGATGGATTAAAGACTTAAATGTAAGACCTAAAGCCATAAAAACCCTAGAAGGAAACCTTGGCAATACCATTCAGGACATAGGTATGGGCAAAGACTTCATGACTAAAACACCAAAAGCAATGGCAACAGAAGTTAAAATTGACAAATGGTATCTGATTAAAATAAAGAGCTTCTGAACAGCAAAAGAAACTGTCATCAGAGTGAACAGGCAACCTACAGAATGGGAGAAAATTTTTGCAATCTATCCAGCTGACAAAGGGCTAATATCCAGAATCTACAAAGAACTTAAACAAATTTACAAGAAAAAAAAACCATCAAAAAGTGGGTGAAGGATATGAACAGACACTTCTCAAAAGAAGACATTTATACAGCCAAAAAACATATGAAAAAAAGCTTATCATCACTGGCCATTAGAGAAATGCAAATCAAAACCACATTGAGATACTATCTCAAGCCAGTTAGAATGGTGATCATTAAAAAGTCAGGAAACAATAGATGCTGGAGAGGATGTGGAGAAATAGGAATGCTTATACACTGTTGGTGGGAGTGTAAATTAGTTTAACCATTGTGGAAGGCAGTGTGGTGATTCCTCAAGGATCTAGAACTAGAAATATCTTTTGACCCAGCAATCCCATTACTGGGTATATACCCAAAGGATTATAAATTATTCTACTATAAAGACTCATGCACATGTATGTTTATTGCGGCACTGTTCACAATAGCAAAGACTTGGAACCAACCCAAATGCTGATCAATGATAGACTGGATAAAGAAAATGTGGCACATATACACCATGGAATACTATGCAGCCATAAAAAGGATGAGTTCATGTCCTTTGCAGGGACATGGATGAAGCCGGAAACCATCATTCTCAGCAAACTAATGCAAGAACAGAAAACCAAACACCACGTGTTCTCATTCATAACTGGGAGTTGAACAAGGAGAACACATGGACACAGGGAGGGGAACATCGCACACCAGGGCCTGTCAGGTGGTGGGGGGCTAGGGGAGGGATAGCATTAGGAGAAATACCTAATGTAGATGACAGGTTGATGGGTGCAGCAAACCACCATGGCATGTGTATACCTATGTAACAAAAGTGCACTTTCTGCACATGTACCCTAGGACTTAAAGTACAATAAAAAGTAAAGGATTGTGAAACCCCAGTTTGACACAAAAGAGGAAAAGTTTGCGTTGGTTGTAACTATATAGAGAATTTCACCAAGGAAGACAATCTTTTAGGTGGGGTCTCAAGAAAGGCACACATGGCTAGAGTTGGGTAACAGCACATGGAGAGGGCTATGGAAACGTGTTTCATTGATGTAATTGGAGGAACTGCTAATATGAGGCATAGAAGCAGCCCTGGGAGCTGTAAAATGATGAGAGAGGATGAGGAACATGGCTGAGATGGCTATAGCAGCGACTCTTAAAATTGTAGGAGGTAGGTCTTTGGCCATTTGACTCACACTAAGTTCATGCACAGAGCAAACCACAATAGAGATGATCAGTCTTGGCACAGCACCATTGGGTACTGGCAGTGATTCCACCAATTTCTCTCATGACTGTGACCACCGATGCTCTTGGTACCTGTATTGGTCATGTGTGTAGCAAAATTTAGAGATCTATCTACCTTGATACGTTGTTTTAAGAAGTAAATGTTAATATACCTGTAAAAATCAGAGCATAATGACTAGAATATAAAAGGCACCCACTGGAGGTGAATTACTTTGCCACCACCTGACACTCTATTCTCTTAGGTTTTTATAAACCTATAAAATCTAAGGCAAAAGACATTTGACGGTTTGGTTGTTTTTGTCTTTCAGGATTGATATGTATACAGAAGGTATAGCAGATTTGGGTGAAATGATCCTACCTCTGCCCATATGACAACCTGAGGAAAAAGACACCAAGCTTGCCTTGATCCAACAGAGAACAAAAAATCACTATTTCCCTGCCTTTGAAAAAATAAGTGAAGCTGTTCAGCGTTTTGCATCACTCAGTTTAGAGACCAGTAGAAAAATAGTGGCTGGGCATTCCTGGGGCACTGACCTTCACTTTCAGTGAGACTTCCTGAACACCAATGCAGCACTCTGACTCTCAAGGCATTTTATGAAAATAGACTTGGAGGAACAATTGTAACACTTATACACAAGCTATAATTTTCCAATAAAATTTTAATTTACTAGACCCCAACATGAAATTCTCTGTTGAACAAAATTACATGTTCATAAGTAGAACGTGGGCTGTGGAAGGCTCTGGACCACACTAGAGGTTGCTGTTGAGTCTACAGAACCCCATGGACTTTTATTGAAGACGAACATGATGAAAGTGATCCATCAGAAAATATTCTGGCACCCTGTGTAGGAAGACAGAAGACCAATTGCCCAACCAGAGAATATTGTAGTGTTTCAGGGATGGGTATTTATTAAAAGGAGAGTGACTGTGGGATGCAGAGGAAGATTTTGTATTTTATAATAAGTTGCAGACATCAGTGCAGTTCACCCCTAAATGCTTCAGCTTGCAAATTATAACATAGTGCTGGTTAGGAGTCAGAGTCAATGTTGTAAGAAAGATGATGAATTCAGGTTCACCGAGGTTTACTTCAGATCCGAGGGAGATAGAGCAGGGAATGAGGAGAGCAGAGAAGGAGAAATGAGGACTCTGAAATAGTCTCCTCCTGGGGGAAGAGTGTTGTCATGAAGGTGGAGTCGCTGCCCAAGGGAGATTGGAGACGGAGAGAGCAGAATGTAGAGCCACGTCCTAAATGTGAAGGCTCCATGCTGTAGGGCCTGGGGCAGACAGAACATGTGGCAGCAGGTGCTAAGCCCCTGGCCCATGTGGAAGAAGCAAGCTGGGCGGGTGGTGTAGATGCCACAGTGATGTGGATGAGAAGAGAAAATGAGAGCTTGAGCTCCAACCAAGGAGTGAGCAGGGCTACACTTCTTACTCCCTCAGTGAAACAGGGAATGTGGAGAAAGGTCTGGATCTCTGCACCTATGCAGTGAGGCAGCAGAAATGGGAGAGTCAGACTGGAGAGACTCAGGGAGAAGCAGGGGTCCCAGCCTTACTGCACATGTGATGGAGAAGCAGGGGTCCCAGCCTTACTGCCCATGTGATCCTGATTTGATTCCTCCAATTCTCCACGTCTTAAAGAGCAATGGACAAGACTACCTTGTTGGCAACAAGCTGAGCTGGGCCGACATTCACTTGGTGGAACTTCTCTACTACATGGAAGAGCTTGACTCTAGCCTTATCTTCAGCTTCCCTCTGCTGAAGGTGACCCATTTCACAGTCTTCAGAGAGGCAGACCCATATCTCCCATCTTGGGATCTTGTATCTGGGACCTGGGACTGAGCATGTTTTGACCCCAACCTTCACCAGGCCTTCAGTGCCCCAAAATCTCCAAAATGAGCTTCCAGGCTCCAATTTTGAGGAATGAAAACACTTTTGTTATGGAAAGGAAATTTGTGGTGCATGCTACCCCATGAAGAGTATTTTGCCTTTTATCATGGAAAGGACCCAGGGCCCAGCATGTCTCCCCATCCCTCTATTCCCCTGTGGTTTCTGTTCCTGAGTTCTCTGTGATGTCCTTTATCCCATATGTGCCCTTGTCTTCCTGCATTGAGTCGGTCTAAGCAGAGCTCTCTTCATCTGGTTTCCTCCCTAGGCTCTGGCTCCTGCTGTCTGACATTGTGTTCCTCTCTGCACAGCTCTCCAGCACACTGGCCCCCCACACTGTATCTCTCACTGACAAAAGTGGTCCCATGATTTGTGTTTAATATTTTCTATAACATTTTCCTTTCCAACTCATTTCCCCATATTTTCACTTCTGCTTAGAGACTGATCTGTGTTGATATCTCACAGGCACATTATTTTTTCTTGTCTTTTACAAGAGTCACTAATCTATAGGATTAATATGTAAGAAGAAAGGGATGGCTGAACTGATTAAAATCTGAAAGACATCTTTGGGGAAAATATAAGTGAGCTACATGTTATTCCTCTCATCTTCATTTCTCGCTCAGTGTCTGTTTCTGCCTCCATGCTGGTGCTGATGGCGCAGACTTGCTTGGTCTTTGTGTAGAAGGGTCTCAGATTTTCTGGGTGGTGTAAACGGTGGTGGCAGGCCTTGGCTTCACTCTGAGGCTGTGCATTGTGAATTACAGGCCCTGAAAACCAGAATCAGCAACCTGCCCATGGTGAAGAAGTTTCTACAGCCTGGAAGCCCAAGGAAGTCTCTCATGGATGAGAAATCTTTAGAAGAAGCAAGGAAGATTTTCAGGTTTTAATAAAGCAGCCATGGAGGCCAAGAACATGCAAGACGAATATTCTAAAGTTTTGCAACAATAAAGTACTTTACCTAAGTGTTGATTGTGCCTGTTGTGAAGCTAATGAACTCTTTCCAATTACATACTAATTAAATAATAAATCTCCTATTTGTCGACTTGGTTAAAATTAATTTCTTTTCCTTAGGATCTGATATGAATTCAGATTTCCAATCTCCTCCTAACCTACCACTTTCTTGGAATTAAAAGTTTAGTAAAAAAATAATGTAGATTATGTGGTTTGTTTGACTTTTCCAAGGATTGCCCTGCAACATTCAATTTGTCATACAATCTATTAAAATGTCAATGTAGAAAAATACTTCTGATATTTTCAGGTATGCACAGGAGAAGAGTTACCATTCTGGGTAATGACATAAAGACATTTTCTTCTTTTCTTGGACCGTCATTTTATTTCTGATGAAAGCATTCTTCCTTATCCACTTACAAGACAACCATTCTTTCTGCTGTGGATTCCTCAGTTTTCTAGGAGGTGAGGAAATATTGAAGAGCAAACAGACCCATCCTCTGCTCTCAGGCCACCCTGTTTTCCCTTACAGTGTGTGTGCTCCTGGCTCATCCTCACTCTGCTCCTTAAGGCTCTGTGAGGCCCCAGGCATGAGCCTTCCCTCAGTTCCTTCAGTGCCACTCAGGCCCGGGCTGCCAAGATACAGATGGTATATGCGAATTACATATAAGTAAGTATATGCAAAATTATTTTTCCCTGGTGTGTCATTGTGCCAGCGTGTTTAGATTAGAAGTGATTTCCAGGAATCCTTCCCTGCGTCTTCTAGCTTCTGGGGGCTCTTGGCCTTTCTGGACTTTCATGGATCATGACCACATCACTCTAATTTCTGCCTCTGCCTTCCTGCACCTCACCCTCTGTATGTTGTGTCTTCTCTTCTCTCTGCAGTGAGGACAATTGTCATTGGATTCAGGGCCTTTCCAGATATACCAAGATGATCTCATCTCAAATTCTTTTACTTCATTACATCTGCAAAGAGCCTTTTTCCAAATAAGATCACATTCACAGGGTCTAGGGATTTCTATATGGACCTATCTTTCTAGGGGGCCAACATAACCCCCTATATGTTATAGATGAAGAAAGATTATTTGCAATTGATGAATCCAGGTGATGGATGCTTTCAGATTTGTTATATTATGGGCAATTTGAGTGATGCAAAGAGGAAAGCATATGCAGATAGGGTTCCCGGATTTGTCAGATAAAATACAGGACACCCACCTAAATGTGAATTTCAGATAAACAGTAAATAATATTTCAGTATAATCTGGTTTCATACCGTGTTTGAAACATAGCTATAACTAAAAAATTATTGATTGTTTGCCTGAAATTCACATTTACATGGATGTCTTATATTTTATTTGGCAACCCAGTAAGAAAAGGGTGCCATCAACTTGCCCTTCACAGACATCCCTTCCCAGCTATGCTCACAATAGAGATTTTTCAGTTGCCCTAGTCCTTGCATCCAACTCACACAAAAAAAGCATCCTTAAAAAGCCAGTTTCTGCTGACTTGAAAAGAGAGCAAAATCTAGGTGAAAGGTATTGTTTAAACTAATTGCCAACCTTGAAAAGGAACATATTAACCAGTGTCTTCTGATAAGCAGATCACTTGCCTCATGTCTTAGAATCCAGTAGGTGGCCCCTTGGCCATGAAATGTGTGGGAGTGGCTTTTCCCTAACTTGACCTTTCTCCTTTCAATGGGAGGGAACTATTGAAAGGAACAAAGAGCTTATAAATACATTAAGACCTGGAATTCAGTTGTCCAGCCATGACAGTGACAGCGTTTAACAAAGTAAGTACTGATCTTATAAATCTCTCTACATTGCCTCACACCCTCCTCTCTAGCCTCCTAGAAAAATACGCTAATATGTGTCCTTAGCACAAGGAAAAGTCTGTTTTTACTCATATTGTGCCATCTTGGTGTGTTTGGGTGACAGTTCAAGAATTGTTTATTTCTTTTCTGTTGGATACATCTTTACAGAAATGTAAAAATGAAGAATTTAGAAAACCAGGGCCTCAGAATTTAATGGTATGGGAAACAATGACATGAGGAGAAAAAAGAAATGGTAGCATTTTAAACAATCTGAGAATAATCAGTGCTGGAAGAAGTGGCAATGTATGCAAAAATTTATTTCTCTGTGTAAGTAGTCAACACACAATTGTTGTAAGTTGTGATCCTGTAATACTATATTGGCTGTGAAAATTCAAAACTAAGGTTTATTATAATTAGAATAAATTAGTTTGAATGTCAGGAGGACTAGATTCTAGTAGAGCCTCTGCCACTAATTAGCTTGACGACAAGTCATATTCTGTCTCTGGAGTACTACCAACTCATGGCCAATCTAGAGGATAGCTAAGAAAGAGGCTCTGACTGTTGATGCCCTTTGAACTGTGTAATTCTTTGAATGGAGATCTGTCCTGCCCACTCGAGGAGGTTTCTAAGTGTCCCTGCCCTCTACCTATCTGATTTCTAGCCCCCTCTCCCTCCCCGCAGATGTGACAACCCAAAATGTCTCTAGACCTTGCTCAATGTCCTCTGGAGCAGAGGAGCAAAATCCCCCTGGTTGAGAACCGTGGGACTACATGACTTCATGGGGCTAAGCAAGGCTATGTTACCGATGTGCCCCACTGCTTGGACATTCACTGAAAACTTCCTGTTAATCCAGGTGGACTGATTAGTGAATATCATTAACTTCTGTACAGGAGCTAAAAAGGAAAGAGAGAGAGAAACAGAGAGCCACCATATGACAGATTTGATATAAGTCTGGATTCATATAAAATCTTATTCCTTCTAGAGTTCTATGGACAAAATATAGAGATCTAGAGATATGGATAGACAGATAATAGATGATGAAGAGACAGACAGATTACAGACAGATGCATAGAACGATTGATAGATAAAATAATACATACATGGATGGGTAGACAGATAAGGATTATAAATAGATACGTATACATAGATTGTTGGTAGGTAAAATAATTAATGGATAGATAGATCAAAGAAAGAAGATCCATGGGCTACTCAATGTGTCCAGAGAGTCACCCATCTTCCAAGCACTGGGACAAGAGCAAACACCCATTGCTGAGTTCCTACTATGAATTTTTTGTACATTATCTCATTTAACTTTCTCAACAACCCTCAAAAGTAGAAATAACTACCTCTACTCTAAGAAGAGAAAATTGAAGCTCAGAGACTAAACAACCTACAGCTTTTATGAACCTTGTAATGGGAGGAGTCATGGTTTATCTCATTCTCCCTTCTCTCCGATAAGAAACAGTGTCATTGGGACCACCTCAGAGATGTAACTCTTTTAATTTACTCCTGGAATTACCATAGCTTATATTCCTTTCAAATTAAGCCCATTTTTAATTGATGTAAATACAGTTATACTAGTCTTCAACTCACTCTGGATTTTAGGTTGTCAAAGTAGAGAAAGACACACTTTCATTACTTTTTTCTTCCAAGCAAGCCCCTGAAAAGTTGCTAAGAGTAAGAACTCATGAATTAGATGTTCCCCTCTCACCCTCTCCTTCCAACATTTAGTTGGCTAATATACCCTGAATAGAAAAATATAAAACAACATAATCAGACAGGAGCAGAGAGCCAGATTATGAGGTGGAGTGGAAAAGCTCTGGACCTGCAATCAGAAGGAGTTCAGGCTGACCCAACGCTCACCAAGTGTGCAGCATGAGATAGGTGCTTTAGCTTTCTGAAACTCAATGTGCCCATTGAATAGCTATTAGGAGCCATTTCCCAGGGTTGTTGCAGAAGGTAGACACACTCCCTAGATATTGACCATGAATGAGGAGCATGTGTGTGTGACCCATGGCAAATCCTTGAGCTCTCAGGTTCTCATTCTGTGTTGACCGAACAAAGCTCAACGGTAACCTCTGCCCCAGTCTTAGCCTGACCCTTGGAAACCTCATATTGAGAGGCGATATGTTAGTTATCAGCAGGAGTGTTGTGATAAAATGTTATGTAAGATAAAAATTCATTTCCTTTTGAAACATGATTCTCAATCAATGGCTAAGGGAGCTTAGTGTGGGGAGTGGAATCATGACACTGTGAACTCTAGTCCATAACAATTAAACAACCGCACCCCACACTTTTGTGTGAACTTCACTCTGCCTTTCTTTCTGCTGAATAATGCTATTTGCATTTCCCAAGTTAGGAAAGTGCAACATCAAAATATCTAATCACAGAACAGGTGAGTTGATTCAGTATCATTTCAAAGAATTCTTTACTTTCCAAAGGCTAAACTATTGACTCCCACATTTTAAAATGTAGACATTTAAAAGATTTTGATGTCTATTTATGCAGCCAACAAACATATAAAAAAAGCTCATCATCACTGGTCATTAGAGAAATGCAAATCAAAATCACAATGAGATACCATCTCATGCCAGTTAGAATGGCGATCATTAAAAAGTCAGGAAACAACAGATGCTCGAGAGGATGTGGAGAAATAGCAACACTTTTACACTGTTGGTGGGAGTGTAAATTAGTTCAACCATTGTGGAAGACAGTGTGGCAATTCCTCAAGGATCTAGAACTAGAAATACTATTTGACCCAGCAATCCCATTTGGGTATATACTGGGTATATACCCAAAGGATTATAAATCATTCTACCACAAAGACACATGCACATGTATGTTTACTGCAGCCCTGTTCACAATAGCAAAGACTTGGAACCAACCCAAATGCCCGTCAATGATAGACTGGATAAAGAAAATGTGGCACATATACACCATGGAATACCATGCAGCCATAAAAAAGGATGAGTTCATGTCCTTTGCAGGGACATGGATGATGCTGGAAACCATCATTCTCAGTAAGCTATCACAAGAACAGAAAACAAAACACCACATGTTCTCACTCATAAGTGGGAGTTGACCAAGGAGAACACATAGTCACAGGGAGGGTAACATCACACACCAGGACCTATAGTGGGGTGGGGGCCTAGGGAAGGGATAGCATTAGGAGAAATACCTAATGTAGATGACGGATTGAAGGGTGCAGCAAAGCAGCATGGCATGTGCATACCTATGTAACAAACCTGCATGTTTTGCACATGTACCCCAGAATTTAAAGTATAAAAAAAAGATTTTGATGTCTAAATTTAAGTCACACATACTTTTGTAGAAGTACATTAGTTGACGGCAGGTGCAGTGGCTCACGCCTGTAATTCCAGCACTTTGGAATGCTGAGGCAAGTGGATCTCCTGAGGTCAGGTGTTTGAGACCAGCCTGGCCAACATGCTGAAGCCCGGTCTCTACAAAAAATACAAAATTAGCCAGGTGTGGTGGCATGTGCTGGTAATCCAAGCTACTTGGGAGGCTGAGGCAGGAGAATCACTTGAAACTGGGAGGCTGAGTTTGCATGAGCTGAGATTGCGCCATAGCACTCCAGCCTGGGAAAAAAACAGTATAACTCCATGTAAAAAAAAAAAAAATACATTAGTTGTTAAAGGCAAGTATATTTTTCTTCTAAACTCAACAATCACAAAACTTTGCAAGAAGAATTAATGTTTAATAACAGAGCTGGGGGTTTGGAGAGAAAATGCAACTGTTCCTAAGTCCTGGCACTGGAACTCCTGCTTTCAATGAGTCCTGTGTCCTTCCATTCACATTCATGATACAATTAGTTGCATCTGTCCCTGCAGCCACTGGTTTTCATTCTCTGATACTCTGCTATGTTCCACCTCCCAAACAGCCTGGGATAGAGCAAGGGCTATCAAACTTCACTGATGAGCACAGTCAATTTCTCTCTAACCATTTACAATGAGCAAGTGAGCATGCACACATGCAAACATCCGTACACACAATATACAAATAACTGAAACTAACAACTCATCAAACATTACTTACCTTTCAACATGTCATGCTCACTGACATTTTCTATTCTTTTCTATTTCATTTTAAAAAGTAGTGGGCTTTCACAATCTACTGAAAGATTACCATGCATATTTCAGAAACACTAACATAGAAAATAAGACTCAGTCTTTAGCTTTTAATAGCAGTGAGTCTGCATCCCAGATCCACCACTTAATCTGGGTAAGTTACTTTAAAAACCTCAGTATCCTCGACTGTAAAATGAGAATAGCAACAGCCTTTCACCTTAGGTGATTTTTGTAGGACAAAATGAGAGAAGTTTAGAAGAATGGCCAGTGTATGACTGACGTTGAACAAATGCTAGCTCCTTCCATATCCTGCAAAGTTAATGCAGCAACATCTCTTTTGCCAGGTTATAAAACAAAATGCTGCCCACAGAGTTAAAATATAGAATGCCAAAAGAAGCAAGGGATTAGCAGTCTCTGTTGAAAGACTTTGGATCTTCTAGCTACAGTAAAACAAGTCTGAAGTCTAATTTCTGGTTTTGATCAAATGCAGTCTCACAGCCAGAGAGCTGAAGAGTGACTTAGCTCCCTGCCGGTCCTCCCTGTCAGTGACATCCTCTGGTTTCACAACCAGTTCATGGGTTCCCAGGGCCTTCACCCAGCTGGCTTCCAGGAGTGACTTCATTTTAGTCCTTGGTGTAGATATTCATGTCCATCACCAACCAGAGTGTGACTGTGAACATTGTATTTCTCTGATGTTCGATTTCATTAACTAAAAAATGGAGAAAACAACCATTTCATGGGACTATAAGGAGGGTTAAAGATATAAAATATTGAAAGGGACTAGCATTGAGGAAGGATCACTAGGAAGTTTTCAATAAATATTAGTTCTTGAATTCTTCCTCTTCCCATTAACTCCTATACATGTATTTTTACCACATACTCTCACCTCTTAGGCTGCCAAGAAAAGTCACAGGTAAACAATGAAGACTTGAGACTGATTTGAGGTTGGCCACTGCTGGGTAACAATTTGAGCCAAGAAAACATTCCGGGAACTGCTTCAACCCAGTCATGAAGAAGGCAGGTTCTTCTTAAGCATTGTTTGTGGTTTTCAACCACACATCCTAAAGTACATTTTTGATTCTATCATTTCAATTATTCATTCATTCATTCAGGCTTAGAGAAACCTCCAGGAGACTGCTATCATGGCAGAGAAGCCCAAGCTCCACTACTCCAATGCACGGGGCAGAATGGAGTCCATCCGGTGGCTCCTGGCTGCAGCTGGAGTAGAGGTAGGTTCTGAGTTAGGTCATCTTAAGTTGGATTTAAAATTGCATTAGCACATACTTTTCCCACAGAAACTATGCAATGATTACTTACTGAAGCATTGTGCCTTAAATAAAAATGGACTGTAATTAAGAAAAAGATGAATAGATTTGACCTAAAAATTGTTAAAATTTCTTCTCATCTAAGAGCATACATGTTAAAATACAATTAAGAAACTAATCAAAAAGTGTAGAACTTAAGTGGATTAGAATTTAAACAAACTGTAAAAAATAATTTATGGCATTAGAAACATGAATATTGACTGAATATTTGATGACATGAAATAATTATTGTTAATATTTCATGTGTGATAATGTACTATGGTTATCTTTAGAATAGTTTATGTGTTTTAGGAAAACACATTGAAGTATTTAAGGATTAATCATATGGATCTGGGATTTCTTTGTAATTATTACAAAAGGAGAAGTAGGTGGGCATAAATATAACTTCATATTGGTTTTGGTTGATAATTATTGATTCTATGTAGAAATATAAGGAGAATTTTTATGCTTTTCTGTTTATTTTTATTCATGTTCATAATTTCCACAACAAAAAAATAAAAATACGTAATATTAAAAAATGTCAGTAGTTAGAGATAAAATGCAAACTATAAATGAGAGGTGTAAGGGAGTGGATTGTAACAAACTACCTATTAAAGACTGACTACATTCACAGCAATTATTTGTTGAGCACTTATTAATTCCAGGTTCTGTACTAGGTCATGGAGATAGACAGTGAACAAGACAGACACAGTCCCTGCCCTGGGGCGGCCTACATGTCTATGAGGATGCAGACAAGTAAACACGTGGTTAAAATGAGGCGTGGAGGCTTCTAGAACACCCAAGCATTCCCCAGTGTTACCAGGTCATCCTCCCAGTGTTTGAGGAGGAAATGCTGGGAGGTGTCTGTGGGACTCCGCTGAGTGCTGCCCTCTAGAGGTGTCACTGAGAAAAACACTTCCCAGTCCAGAACAGAGTCCTTCAGCGACTGCCTGAGGGTTTTCCTGGGAAGTGAGTCATGGACAAACTTAGGAGATCTTGTCCCTCGGGTGGCAGCAGAAAAGGGGGGTTTCAGGTGAGGTGGCGTCCTGTGAAGGGAACTTCTAGCGCGCACCTTCAGCCTCACAGCGCCGTGTGGACCTGAGCCTCGGAACGGTACTTTGTGCGTTGCTTCACGAAGGCTTGGGACTTTAGCCTCACCCTTTCTCAGTTCTATGAAGAAATAAGCACATAAGAAATCCAAACACTATCATTCTAGGTTGTTTCCTTTGTACAAATGAATACCCTGTTTCACTGTCACCCAGACATCAGCTCTGCTGCTCAGGGATGTGTTCAGAGCCCGGGTAGGAAGAGTTCAGCAGGAGGGAGGGAGGGGCAAGGCTGCGAGGAACCCAGGTTCCCAGGTCTCCATCCAGCCTGACTGAAGGCGGGGGCAGGGTTGACTGCAGACCTTGCTCAGGCTTCTGGGGTCTCAGTGCCCTAAGGCTGATGATCACAACCCAGTCCTCACATCCCACTTGCCAACCCCACCCCACCTTGGCTACCCTCCTTCCTGGACCACACACCTTTCCTTAGGTTTGTCCTGAACTGGATGACTTATTAATTGCTGGCACACACCCCCATGACCTCTAGATCCTGGTCCTGTGTGATCATAGATCCACAACAAATTCTGTTCCATGGAGCAAGCCAGAAACCCCCAAATTCCTGATCTTTCACCATAAAGAACTCCATTAAAGTATAATTAGCCACTGGAAACACCGCTACTATTTATTACTTGATGTATGTGGGTCAGGCCCTGTATCATGCATTTTGAAACATTACAAAATTCCATTTAAGAAAATATTATATTCCCATTTTGCAGATTAAGAATCTAAGGCTTGAAGATTTTAAGCAATAATTCCTAGATCACACAGCTATTTTGAGGCAGAGTCAAGATTGGAACCAGATCATAACAACATTGAAATCCAGAAAACCTTGATAACTTTTGCTTAGACTTTTGGTTTGATAGATTCTGCCTATTTAAGTCAACTGCATCATTATGTAATAACTGAATTTCATATCTGTATTAAATACCTGCAACCACTCATAGCTTCTGGTCAGATTGAGACAGCCTTGTTGCTGGCTGCCATTTCCACCAAAGTGACTTGTCTCAGGACGAGGTGGAATTTACTCCAACGTTTAAGTTACTGGATGTAGATCAAGAACTAAGTATAGTTTCAAAATTCTAAACATAACTTATATTTAATGAGCAGTTACTATACACCTGCTACTTTTCTAAGTGCTTTGCATGACCTTGTAATTTAATCTTGATATCAGCCTATACCATAGGTGCCGTAAGTATACCCATTTCATAGATTAGCATACTCAGACACAGAGAGTTTCAGTAACATGTACAAAGTCAAGAAGCCAGTACATGAAAATGGTGATATTGAACCCACAAAACCACATCAGAAACCAGAGGTTTTCATGAAAAATAATGTTAGCGTGGGACTCTAATTCCTTTATTAAATTGAGAATTTTACCCTATTGGGTCCCATGTACTTCAGAAGAGAAAATTATATTTGCAAGTGTTAAAGCTGTGCAACAGCTGCAACCTATTTCACCCTTAGCAGCGTTCCTGAAAAGTGGGGTGATATAAATTATAGCAGAGGCTCCTTGGTGGCAGAATATTTGATGGCCATTAGCCCATGGCATACCCTACACTGGGGACACACAAGTTGTGGTCTGATCTCACCTGGAGACACAGGCTTTCCTAAGATATGACAACACCATAACTAGGAGAACTGCTCAGTGCCTTCTTTCCAGTGATGTCCCCTCTCAAAACATGACCTAATCATAGACATTCATGAGAACAGGGTGGCTGTGAACTAAAAGACTGAGCAGCTACGTGCTGTGACCCATGCACTTTTCTCAATGAATTAGGTCTAAATTCCCAAATGGCCATTACCAGCCCCCTCTGTGTATCCTGCAAAACTCAGAAATCTTATATTCTCCAAGTCATACACGAGATAGGGGCCATTCAACATCACAAGTCTATAACAGAATTAACTAAGAAGAACACATTTACTGTTTCTGCTTCCAGTTTGAAGAGAAATTTCTAGAATCTGCAGAAGATTTGGACAAGTTAAGAAATGGTAAGATCAATCTCTAAGTAACTCTGATGAGGGTTTCTAGTAGAAGGTACAGAGGAACGTTGAGCAGCCGGGAATGCCTATGTGTGTGGGGGGTGATATTTAGTCACGGTGGAGAGGGAGAAAGTGGTTAAAATGGAAGGGATGTGGCTCCTTGATCAGGTCTGGCAACTCTCTCCAAGCTAAAAGGACCAGACCTCTCAGAGTATTTGTTAGAGGAATGATATCCCGCCCCCGGGGAAAGCCCTTTTTCTGTTTTCATGCTTGGGGGACCGTCAGTGAGCTGTGGTTATCAGCACAGGATCCCATAGAGCCCTCCCCATCCAAGCACACGCAAGAACATGCGCTAGATGAAAGGAGGAGAAATCGACGTGGCCATTGCCTTGAGGTTTTTCTTTCATGGGGGGGCATGACAAAGTAACACTGTGGCACTATTGCAGGCTTTGAAGAGCAGAAAAGGGGACCCTTACATTAAAAACCTCTCAGAACCTGCCTTAAATGTCACAAACACCATGAGACTTACCCTGCGAACTTCCCATTTTAAATGGCACCCTGTTGCCAGTCCTACTGTAATTTGTCCCAACCTCTTCCTAAAATATCCATGAAGATAAATCAACACAAAAAATACAAGAGTCCTACTATGTATCTGGAGGGGAAATAAAAACAAAAATGAAGTAACAGGATAAAAAGTAAAAGGAAGCTTCTTAAGAAAAAGAAGAACTACAGGAAACTTTTTAAAAATGTTGTTTGGGCCGGGTATGGTGGCTCACGCCTGTAATCCCAGCTCTTTAAGAGGCTGAGGCGGGTGGATCATTTGAGGTCAGGAGTTCGAGACCAGTTTGGCCAACATGATGAGATCACATCTCTACTAAAAATACAAAAATTAGCTGGGTATGTTGGCGCATGCCTGTAATCCCAGCTACTCAGGAGGCTGAGGTAGGAGAATTGCTTGAACCCAGGAGGCAGAGGTTACAGTGAGCTGAGATCGTCCCACTGCACTCCAGCCTGGGCGACAGAGTGAGACTCTGTCTCAAAAAACAAAACAAGGAAAAAAGTTGTTTCAAGTGAAATCTTACCAGGCAATAATTTCTTTTTCATTTCACAAATTTAGTCATTTCCATAACCATTTTTTTCATCCCGAAAGGGTGGGTTTCATAGACACTTCATATTCCTTTTTTTTTTCTTCTTTCTAAGATGGGAGTTTGCTGTTCCAGCAAGTACCAATGGTTGAGATTGACGGGATGAAGCTGGTGCAGACCAGAGCCATTCTTAACTACATTGCCAGCAAATACAACCTTTATGGGAAAGACATGAAGGAGAGAGCCCTGTATGGTATATTTTCTGTTCTTCCATCCACAGAGAACACAGAGTGATTTAAGTCCTTCTTTGAGTGGGTGGGACCATGGCAGGGCATCATGACCAGCAGCAGGCTGGGTCTTGGTGATGCACACTGAGGTCCAGTATTGCAGAGTCCCATGGAGATGAGGGAACAGTGAACATGGGGAGGGTTCAGGCGAGGGTGATTTTAGAGGAGGATGCAGTCCATGGATCCTGCAACCTGACGGAGGTTTCCAAACACTCATAAACCCTATGAACTGAGGAGGATGGGGAATCATGATTCGGGTACTCAGAACTTCAGAGGCTAGACTCCAGCCAACAGCGTAGGGCAAGGCATAGAATGTCTGAGAGTCTGTAGATGAAGGCCTGGGGAGGGAAGGCTGCAAATAAGCTGAATCTCAGGTCCCCGTAATTCCAAGAATCATGACCAGGAACCTAAATTACCAACCAATTATATGGACTAGAACACTTGAGCAGGGCTAGTAGAGGCTGGTGCCCAGGATGCTGGGGTTACCTTGACACGTGGATAGAAGGCTGAAACAGCCAGATTGATTCAATACCAACAAAGCCAAGGGGTCTCCTCTCTGTTGTGATGACACTGCATAATTACAAATAAATCCTGAATGGAACTGTTGGCAGCTCCACAAAAACTTCAACATAGTATTACCAATGACCCAGCAGTTGCTCTAGTAGGCATATCCCCAAACAATCAAAAATACATCCACACTAAATTTTTTACATAAATGAACAATGCAAATAACAATATTCATAGTATTCAAAAAGTGGAAACAACCCAAATATCCATCAATCAATCAATGGAGGAGAAAAAAATGCCTTAGCCATGCAATGGAAAGATATTTGGTCATAAAAGGAATGAAGTACCAATGCATGCTACAAGATGGTTAAACAATAAAGACATGTTACATAAAATACACAAGACACAGAAGGCCAAGTATTATAGGATTCTTTTTGTATGAAATGTCCAGATATTCAAATCCATAGAGGTGGCAAGTAGATTAGTGGTTGCCTGGAGGTAAAGGAGTGGGGCTTGGAGATAAATGAAGAATACCACTAATGGTACAGATGTCCTTATCAGGGTGATAAGAATAATTCTGGAATTAGACTGTGATGATTTTTACAGAATTCTGTGAATCCACCAAAAACCACTCAATAGTGTAATTTAACAGGTTGCAATTACAGTATGTGAACATACGTCAATAAAGGTCTTGTTTTAAAAAGTATTGTGAAACTCTAGTTTGACACAAAAGAAGAAAAGTTTGCACTGGTTGTAATTGTATAGAGAATTTCACCGGGGAAGGGGATTCTTAGGTGGGGTCTCAGGAAAGGCACACATGGCTAGAGTTAGGCAACAGCACATGGAGAGGGCTGTGGAAATGTGTTTCATGGGTGTAATTGGAAGAACTGCTAATATGGGGCACAGGAGCCCTGGGAGCTGTAAAATGATGAGAGAGGACAAGAAATATGGCTGAGATGGCTGTGCCAGGGATTCTTTTAGGATTACTTAGAGGGCAGGTCTTTGGCCATTTGACTCACACTAAGTTCATGCACAGAACAAGCCACAATGGAGATGATAAATCCTGGCACAGCATCAGTGGGTACTGGCAGTGATTCCACCAATTTCTCTCATGACTGTGACCACCGATGCTCTTTTTCCTGTATTAGGTCATGTGTGTAACAAAATTTTGAGATCTATCTACCTTGATAGGTTGTTTTAGGAAATAAATGTTAATATACCTGTAAAAATCAGAACCTAATGACTATATACCTGTAAAACTCAGAGCATAATGACTAGATTATAAAAGGCACTAACTGGAGGTGAATTACTTTGCCACCATCTGACCCTCTATTCTCTTAGGTTTTTATAAACCTATAAAATCTAAGGCAAAAGGCATGTGATGGTTTGGTTGTTTTTGTCTTTCAGGATTGATATGTACACAGAAGGTATAGTAGATTTGACTGAAATGATCGTTCTTCTGCTCGTATGTCAACCAGAGGAAAGAGATGCCAAGACTGCCTTGGTCAAAGAGAAAATAAAAAATCGCTACTTCCCTGCCTTTGAAAAAGTAAGTGAAGCTGTTCAATGTTTAGGGGAACTGAGTTTAGACACCAGTAGAAAAATAGTGGCTGGGCATTCCTGAGGCCACTGACCTTCACTTTCAGTGAGACTTCATGAACACCAAGGCAGCACTCTGACTCTCAAGGCATCTTATGCAAATAGACTTGGAGGAACAATTGTACCACTTATACCCAAGCTATGATTTTCCAGTAAAATTTTAATTTACTAGACCCCAACATGAAATTCTCTGTTCAACAAAATTTCATATTCATAAGTAGAACGTGGGCTGTGGAAGGCTCTGGATCACACTGGAGGTTGCTGTTGAATCTATGGAACCCCACGGACTTTGATGGAAGAAGAACATGATGAAAGTGATCCATCAGAAAATATTCTGGCAACCTGTGTAGGAAGACAGGAGACCAATTGCCCAACCAGAGAATATTGCAGTGTTTCAGGGATCAGTATTTTTTAAAAGAAGAGTGACTGTGGGATGCAGAGGAAGATTCTTTAAAATGCATTTTATAGTAAGTTGCAGACATCAGTGCAGTCCACCCCTAAACACTTCAGCTTGCAAATTATAACAGAGTGCCGGTTAGGAACCAGAGTCGATGCTGTAAGAAACATGATGAATTCAGGTTCACCCAGGTTTACTTCAGAACCCAGGGAGATAGAGCAGGGAATGAGGAGAGCAGACAAGGACAAATGAGGACTCTGAAATAGTCTCCTTCTGGGGGAAGAGTGTTGTCATGAAGGTGGAGTCATTGCCCAAGGGAGATTGGAGAGGGAGGGAGCAGAATGTAGAGCCATGTCCTGAATGTGAGGGCTCCACGCTGTAGGGCCTGGGGCAGACAGAACATGTGGCGGCACGTGCTAAGTCCTTGGCGCATGTGGAAGAAGCAAGCTGGGTGGGTCGTGTAGACACCATAGTGATGTGGATGAGAAGAGAAAATGGTAGCCTGGCCTCCAACCAAGCAGTGAGCAGAGTTACAGTTCTTACTCTCTCATTCATTCAGATAATGTGGAGAAAGCTTGGGATTTCTGCACCCATGCAATAAGGCAACAGAGGTGGGGAAAGTCAGGGTGGAGAGGCTCTGAAAGAAGCAGGGGTCCCAGCCTGGGTGAGCATGTGTTCCTGATCTGATTCCTCCCATTCTCCAGGTCTTAAAGAGCCAGGGACAAGACTACCTTGTTGGCAACAAGCTGAGCCGGGCTGACATTCACCTGGTGGAACTTCTCTACTACGTGGAAGAGCTTGACTCGAGTCTTATCTCCAGCTTCCCTCTGCTGAAGGTGACCCATTTCACAGCCCAGAGAGACAGCCCCACATCTCTTATATTGGGATCTCATATCTGGGCCCTGGGACTGACCATGTTTTGACCCCACCCTTCTCCAGCCCTTCAGTGCCCCCAAGGTCTCCAAAATGAGCTTCCAGGCTCCAATTTTGAGGAATGAAAACACTTTTGTTCTGGAAAGGAAATTTGTGGTGCATGCTACCCCATGAAGAGTATTTTGCCTTTTATCATGGAAAGGACCCAGCGCCCAGCAGCTCTTTCCATCCCTCTATTTCAATGTGGTTTCTGTTCCTGAGTTCTCTGTGATGTCCTTTATCCCACATGTGCCCTTGTCTTCCCACATTGAGTTGGTCTGAGCAGAGCCCTTTCCATCTGGTTTCCTCCCTGGGCTCCGGCTCCTTTTGTCAAACATTGTGGTCCTCTCTGCACAGCTCTCCCAGCACTCTGCCCCCCACACTGTATCTCTCACTGAGAAAAGGTGGTCCCATGGTTTGTGTTTAATGTTTTCTATAACATTTTCCTTTCCAACTCATTTCCCCATAGTTTTACTTCTGCTTAGAGACTGACCTGTGTTGATATCTCACAGGCACATTGATTTTTCTTGTCTTATACGAGAGCCACAAATCTATAGGATTAATATGTAAGGAGAAAGATAGGGATGACTGAACTGATTAAAACTTCAAGACATCTTTGGGGAAAATAAAGTGAGCTACATGTTATTCCTCTTATCTTCATTTCGCACTGGGTGCCTGTTTCTGCCTCCATGCTGGTACTCATGGAGGGGACTCGCTTGGTCTTTGGCACGAGGGGCTCAGATTCCCTGGGTCATCTTAATGATGGTGGCAGGCCTTGGCTTCACTCTGAGGCTGTGCTTTGTGGATTACAGGCCCTGAAAACCAGAATCAGCAACCTGCCCACGGTGAAGAAGTTTCTGCAGCCTGGCAGCCAGAGAAAGCCTCCCATGGATGAGAAATCTTTAGAAGAAGCAAGGAAGATTTTCAGGTTTTAATAAAGCAGCCATGGAGGCCAAGAACATGCCAGACCAATATTCTACAGTTTGCAACAATGAAGTGCTTTACCTAAGTGTGGATTGTGCCTCTTGTAAAGCTAATAAACTCTTTCCAATTACATGCTAATTAAATAATAAATAACTCTTATTTGTCAACTTAGCTAAAATTGGTTTGTTTTCATTAGGATCTGATATGAATTCAGATTTCTAATCTCCTCCTAACCTACCACTTTCTTGGAAGTAAAAATTTGGTAAAAAAGAAGAAACTATAGATTTTGTGGTTTGTTTGACTTTTCCAAGAATTGTCCTGTAACATTTGTCATACAATCTATTAAAATGCCAATGTAGAAATGCACTTCTGACATTCTCAGGTATGCACAGGAGAAGAGTTACCATCCTGGGTAATGGCATAAAGACATTTTCTTCTTTTCCTGGACAGTCATTTTATTTCTGATAAAAGCGTTTTTTCTTATGCATTTGCAAAACAACCATTCTGTGTGCTGTGGATCCCTCAGTTTTCTAGGAGGTGATGAAATATTGAAGAGCAAACAGACCCACCCTCTGCTCTCAGGCCACCCTGTTGTCCCTTACAGTGCGTGTGCTCCTGGCTCATCCTCACTCTGCTCCTTAAGGCTCTGTGGGGGCCACCGTCATGAACATTCCCTCAGTTCCCTCAGTGCCACTCAGGCCTGGGCTGCCAAGATACAGATGGTATATTTGAATTACATTTAAGTAACTACTATAGCAAAATCATTTTTCGGTGGTGTGTCATTGTGCCAGAGTGCTTAGATGAGGAGTGCTTTCTAGCTCCACCCACATACTGGGCCTATAATGTTAATCTTCCCTGGGATACCTGGGCTTCTGCAATTTGAGCTCTCCTGTTAGAATGAGCTTCCCCACAGTTGGCAGAGGTGGTTGAGGCAGCAGACAGACACAGGCTTCCTACCTGTAGCTTCACTTTGCTCTAGTCTCTTCTCCACTTACAACCAGCGTAGCTTTTCTAAAATACAAATTGGAAAAAAAAAATCACAGAATTCTGCAGTGAGTCCTGACTGCATATAGAAGGTATCCTCACACCTGTCCTCACTCCTTGATCTCCAGCCCAATCCACCCTCTGAGCATGGTGGGGCCTCTTGCTTTCCTGCCTGGGTGCATTTGCTAGCCCTGCCTGGCAAGCTCCTTCCCAGTGGACACACTTAACACTACCTCATTGCTTCCCAGGAGCGCCGGGCTGTCCTCTGCCCTCCACCGGGCCCCAGTGAGCCTCTAATAACACCTGAGGGCTACTATGTCTGCTCCCCTGTACTGTGAGCTTGTGGTGTGGGGCTTGGCTTGCTGGGTCCCCAGTGCTTCATCACCAATGGACAATGACATCTGCACAGACCCATACACAGCTCTATGCACCTCCAGAACCTGGGTATATGAGACTGGGCTTTGAGAACTCACAAACCCCCACACACTCTACCTGACTGTCTCTATTCTTTCATTAATTTCTAGAAAACTGGACTCATATCCCTCAAATGCTTTGTAAGGACCTTGCTTGGATGCTGACCAAAATAAACAAACTGCTAAGAAATTTTTATGGGACACATGAACTAGAATGCTGAAACTTTGATGAAATTAAGAAATTATAGAATTTTAATATGATAGATTATCATAATAAACATAATCATAGTGTGATTGTGTTTAGAAAGGAAATTCTTCCTTGCTAGAGAAGAATACTAGCATTTACAGATGAAATGATATGCTATCTGGGATTTGCTTGAAAAGAATCCCCTGGTAGTGGAGGGAGTACATGGGAGTTTGTATCATTTTCTTGTGGCTCTTCTCGCAGATTCCTACAAACTACAAACTGGGTGGCTTGAAACAACAGAAATGCATTTTCTTACAATTCTGAAGGCCAGAAGTCTGAAGTCAGGGTGCGAGTAGGGCCACATTGCCTTGAAAGTTCTAGGGAACAATCCTTCCCTGCCTCCTATAACTTCTGGGGGCTCTTGGCATTTCTGGACTTTCATGGATCGTGGCCACATCACTCTACTATCTGCCTAGGGCTTCCAGCACCTCACCCTCTGCGTGTCTGTGTCTTCTGTTCTCTATGTTGCAGGTGAGAGGTGACAACGTGCTAGCAGCCCTCGCTTGCTCTCGGCGCCTCTTTGGCCTCGGTGTCCACTCTGGCCACCCTTGAGAAGCTCTTCAGCCTACCGCTGTACTGTAGGAGCCCCTCCCTGGGCTGGCCAAGGCCGGAGCCGGCTCCCTCTGCTTGAGGGGAGGTGTGGAGGGGGAGGCGCAGGTGGAAACCAGGGCTGCACGCAATGCTCATGGGCCAACCCGAGTTCCGGGTGGGGGCAGGCTCGGCAGACCCCACACTCAGAGTGGGCCGCCTGGCCCTGGGCAGTGAGGGGCATAGCACCTGGGCCAGCAGCAGCAGAGGGTGCGCCAGGTACCCCAACAGTGCCGGCCCGCCTGTGCCGCGCTTGATTTCTGGCCAGGCCTCAGCCACCTCCCTGCAGGGCAGGGCTCGGGATGTGCAGCCCGCCATTTCTGAACCTCCCTCCCCCCCCGCCCCCTGCCCCCACGGGCTCCCACCCACCGGAGCCTCCCTGATGGGCACCGCCCCCTGCTCCGTGGCTCCCAGTCACATCGACCGCCCAAGGGCTGAGGAGTGCGGGCACGGGGCATAGGACTGGCGGGCAGCTCTGCCCATGGCCCCAGCACAGGATTCACTAGGGGAAGCCAGCTGGGCTCCTGAGTCGTGTGGGGACTTGGAGAACTTTTATGTCTAGCTAGGAGACTTGGAGAACTTTTATGTCTAGCTGGAGGATTGTATATCCACCAATCAGCACTCTGTCTAGCTCAAGGTTTGTGGATGCACCCATCAGCACTCTGTATTTAGCTAATCTGGTGGGGACTTGGAGAACTTTTGTGTCTAGCTAGGGGATTGTAAACGCACCAATCAGCACTCTGTATCTAGCTAATCTGGTGGGGACTTGGAGAAGTTTTATGTCTAGCTAAAGGATTGTAAATGCACCAATCAGCATTCTGTGTCTAGCTAAAGGTTTGTAAATGCACCAATCAGCACCCTGTCAAAACGGACCAATCAGCTCTCTGTAAAATGGACCAATCAGAAGGATGTGGGTGGGGGGTGGTCAGACAAGGGAATAAAAGAAGGCTGCCCAGCCGGGAGCTGCAAGCCAGCTGTGGTTTCTTTCCATGGTTTGGAAGCTTGGTTTTTTTTGCTGCTTGCAGTAAATGTTGCTGCTGCTTATTCTTTGGGTCTGCACTGCCTTCATGAGCTGTAACACTCACCATGAAGATCTGCAGCTTCACTCCTGAAGCTAGTGAGACCTTGAACCCACCGGGAGGAAGGAACAACTCCAGACACGCTGTCTTGTGACACTCAATGAGAAGGTATGCAGCTTCACTCCTGAAGCCAGTGAGACCACGAACCCACCAGAAGGAAGAAACTCCGGACACATCTGAACATCTGAAGGAATAAATTCTGGACACACCATCTTTAAGAGCTGTAACACTCTCCCACGATGGTCTGCGGCTTCATTATTGAAGTCAGCGACACCATGAACCCACCAATTCCGGACACACAGGGACACTTGTCATTGGATGTAGGGCATATCTGGATGTATCGGGATGATCTCATCTCAAGTTCCTTAACTGCAACGAGCCTTTTTCCAAATAAGGTCGCATTTAAAGGACTCAAGGATTTGGACATGAACATACCTTTCTTAGGAGCCAACATAACTTAATCCACTACCTTGTATAGCTGAAGAAATGTTGTTGGCAACTGATGAATCCAGGTCATGGGTACCTTCAGGCTTGTTATATTACTTTCTCTACTTTAGTATTTGCTAGAATTTTTCCATGTAAATTTTAAAACTATCTTATTTTAGGAGTTCTTAAAATGTCCAGGTTTTGTCCCAGACAATAAGGACTGGACTCAAATAAGAAGGCAGCTCTGCTCTCAGGAGCTCAAGGTCTAGGGAGAAATGTGATATTGAATACTTCATGTCAAATTAACGTAGGGAAAGACACAATAGAGAAAATATAGTAGGAGCTGAAAGTAGAATATTCCAGTCAGGACAAATACCATGTGCAAAGGCCCAGAGGCCAGGAAGGGTGATTTGAGCAATGCAGAGAGGAAACACTATAAAAACAGGGTGGCCAGATTTGGCAGATAAGATACAGGACACCCAAATAAATGTAAATTTTTAGATAATCAATACTGTATTAGTATAAACATGTTTCCTACAGTGTTTGGGACATACTTATACTAACAAATGACTGATCCTTTGCCTGGAATTCATATTTACCTGGGTGCCCTGTATTTTGTGTGGCGACCCAATAAGAGAAGTCTTCCAGAGTGCCATCAGCCTGCCCTTCACAGACATCCCCTCCCAGCTATGCTCCCAGCAGAGATTTCTCATCTGCCTTAGTCCTTACATCCAAGTCATTAAAAATGAGCGTCTTCAAAAAGCCAGTTTCTACTGACTTGCTGTAAAGAGAGCAAAATCTGTTGAAATTTTTGGTTAGACTTTTATTGCCAACCTTGAAAAGGAACATATTAACCAGTTACCTTGTGATAAGATAATGACTTGCCATTTTTCTTAGAATCTAGTAGGCAGTCCTGTGGCCCTGAAACATGTGGGAGTGGCTGTTTTTAACTTGACTCTATTCCTTTCAGTGGGAGGGAGCTATTGAAATGAACATGTAGTTTATAAACCACATTAGGACCTTAAGTTGTTGAGCCCCAAGGGTCACAGCCTTTAACAAAGTAAATACCGATCTTAGAAATCTCCCTATATTACCTCATGACTTCCCATCTAGGTCACTAGAAAAATACTTTAAAATGTGTCCTTGGCACAAGAAAAATCTGTTTTATACTCATATTAATGCCTTCTCTGTGTGCTTGGATGACAGTTTAAAAGTTCTGCATTCACCTGCTTTTGGATACATTGTTTCAACTTAAATAATAAACAGAGACCCTTTCAAATAAAAGATATTTATTTGAGAATTAAGTGTTGTAATGGGTATATGTTTGTCATAGTAAATTATGTATGTATTCAGGGAAGTTAAGGAAGACAAAGGTTTTTATAGGAAAAAAATAAGGATTAAATAAATGTTTCAAAATACTTATCTTTCACTACAAATATTAATAACAAGGGTAATGCCAGGCCAAGTTTAAACAGACCGTTGATGGGCAAATGCCCTAACAGAAGTATTCTAAGATTGCGATGGCCTTTGTTCAAGGCTGTGTTTTTCCTAGTTTGTTTTGTTATCAGACAAAGAGTAAGAACATTCTCTTTTTTTTTTTTGAGACAGAGTCTTGCTCTGTCACCCAGACTCGAAGGCACTGGTGCCACCTCTGCTCACTGCAAGCACCACCTCCCAGGTTCATGCTATTCTCCTGCCTCAGCCTCCCGAGTAGCTGGGACTACAGGCGCCTGCCACCACATCCGGCTAACTTTTTGTATTTTTAGTAGAGGTGGGGTTTCATCATGTTAGCCAGGATGGTCTCAATCTCCTGACCTCGTGATCCACCTGCCTCAGCCTCCCAAAGTGCTGGGATTATAAGCGTGAGCCACCGCGTGCCGCCAGAACATTTTCTTTATGGCGTTTTTCAGCTGTGTTTGTCAGAGTTTTGCTAACATTGTGACTCCTTTTGACTTTGACAACTCTCACAATCATTAAAGAAATGGAAAAATGAAGAATTTAGAAAAGTAGACAATGAGAATTTAATGATAGTAGAAAAATTAATGTCATGAGGGGAAATAATAGTCATGATGTCATTTTACTTAATCTAAGAATATGATCATTGCCAGAGGGAAGGTAGGTGTTTATGCTAAAGTTCCATTCTCTAGACAAGTAATCAACACACAATTATTGTGAATTTACGTTTGGCAAGATCACAGACTTGGGAATTCCCAATGACTGGTAAAAGGGACATACAACTGGACAGTTCCATGTCTGCAGTTGCTTCTCCAAACCTCCATCTCCTGCTGAGCAAAGAGATACCAACAACTGCCAAACACAATTCTAATTTACAACTTGATGGTAGATATCACACATTAATGCTTCCTTCAGGAAGTGCTTTGTGATTTGTTGTCAAGTGTTGATGCCATTGGCTTTTCAATATTTCTTTAAGGTTGTTATGCTCCAAAGCTAGGCAGAATGTTTTGAGAGCAATTTCCTAGAACTTACAGGTGAATCTAAGTCTTTAGAACTTTTAGGGGTTTTTTTTTTTTTTTTTTTTTTAGTATTTATTGATCATTCTTGGGTGTTTCTCGGAGAGGGGGATGTGGCAGGGTCATAGGATAATAGTGGAGAGAAGGTCAGCAGATAAACAGGAGAACAAAGGTCTCTGGTTTTCCTAGGCAGAGGTCCCTGTGGCCTTCCGCAGTGTTTGTGTCCCTGGGTACTTGAGATTAGGGAGTGGTGATGACTCTTAATGAGCATGCTGCCTTCAAGCATCTGTTTAACAAAGCACATCTTGCACCGCCCTTAATCCATTTAACCCTGAGTTGACACAGAACATGTTTCAGAGAGCACGGGGTTGGGGGTAAGGTTATAGATTAACAGCATCCCAAGGCAGAAGAATTTTTCTTAGTACAGAACAAAATGGAGTCTCCTATGTCTACTTCTTTCTACACAGACACAGTAACAATCTGATCTCTTTTTCTTTTCCCCACATTTCCCCCTTTTCTTTTTGACAAAACCACCATCGTCATCATGGCCTGTTCTCGATGGTCGCTGTCTCTTTGGAGCTGTTGGGTACACCTCCCAGACGGGGCGGCCGGGCAAAGGCACTCCTCACATCCCAGACGATGGGCGGCCGGGCAGAGGCACTCCACACCTCCCAGATGGGGCGGCCGGGCAGAGGCGCTCCTCACTTCCCAGATGGGGCAGCCGGGCAGAGGTGCTCCCCACTTCCCAGATGGGGCAGCCGGGCAGAGGAGCTCCCCACTTCCCAGACGGGATGGCCGGGCAGAGGTGCTGCCCGCTTCCCAGATGGGGCTGCTGCCGGGCAGAGGCGCTCCCCACTTCCCAGATGGGGCGGCCGGGCAGAGATGCTCCTCACTTCCCAGACGGGGCGGCTGCCGGGCAGAGGCACTTCTCACTTCTCAGATGGGGCGGCCAGGCAGAGGCGCTCCTCAGTTCCCAGATGGGGTGGCTGGGCAGAGGCGCTCCTCACCTCCCAGATGGAGTGGCGGCCAGGCAGAGGCGCTCCTCACATCCCAGATGGGGCAGCTGGGTAGAGGTGCTCCCCACTTCCCAGATGGGGTGGCGGCTGGGCAGAGGTGCTCCTCACTTCCCAGACAGGGCAGCCAGGTAGAGGCGCTCCTCACTTCCCAGACAGGGCAGCCAGGCAGAGGCACTCCTCACTTCCCAGATGATGGGTGGCTGGGCAGAGGCGCTCCTCATCTCCCAGACGGGGCAGCCGGGCAGAAGCACTCCTCACTCCCCAGATTGGGGGCGGCCGGGCAGAGGCGCTACTCACTTCCCAGACGCGGTGGCGGCCGGGCAGAGGCACTCCTCACTTCTTCCCAGACGGGGCGGCCAGGCATAGGTGCTCCTCACATCCCAGACAATGAGCGGCCAGGCAGAGACACTCCTCACTTCCTAGATGGGGTGGCAGCCGGGCAGAGGCTATAATCTTAGCACTTTCGGAGGCCAAGGCAGGCAGCTGGGAGGTGGAGGTTGTAGCGAGCCGAGATCACGCCACTGCCCTCCAGCCTGGGCAACATTGAGCATTGAGTGAGCGAGACTCTGTCTGCAGTCCCAGCACCTTGGGAGGCCGAGGCAGGCAGATCACTCAAGGTCAAGAGCTGGAGACCAGCCCAGTCAACACGGAAAAACCCCATCTCCACCAAAAATACAAAAACCAGTCAGGCGTGGCGGTGCGCACCTGCAATCCCAGGCACTCGGCAGGCCAAGGCAGGAGAATCACCGGACCCCGAGGCAGGGAGGTTGCATGCAGCAAGCTGAGATCACAGCAGTATCGGCAACAGAGGGAGACCGAAGAGAGAGAGAGGGAGAGGGAGAGGAACTTTTAGTTCTATAAAGCAAGATGACCTAGATTAATGACTAACAAAATTAAAAACAATAATGGCCCTTATTGTGAATTTTCAGTTTCCTGATTCAACAAATATCTGTTCATCCTTGTCCTTTGCCCAGTTAAACACTTGCCTGATAACCTTGCTTTTTCCAAATTCCTCCTTCCTTAGTCCTTCTGGGTCTACTCAGTGAGCCACACTCATATCTTTATTTATTCTGTGAAATTGTAGAAAATTGAGTCTGATAATCAGGATTGGCAGATCCATTATCTTGAATCTATTATTTAATTTTTCTACTTAATTTTTTCTATATCATTTGATTTTCTCAACTAAGTTCAAAAGATGAAATTATAGAAATCTCTGTGACTGCTAAAATGTCTAGCATTGCTGTGTGATCTATCCAAGTATCAGTGATATTGTAATACTACCATGTGCAATACACTGTGCTAAAACATACCATGAGACCTCTCTGCTCTTTCGGAACCTCACAATTTAGTAGGGACACAATGTGTATATAAGTAACTGCAATACTTTATAGCTGTGAAAATTCAAAATTAAGGTTGATTTATAATAGGAATAGATTAGTTTCTGAATGTCAGGAAAACTAGAATCTGATTCAGTCTTTCCCACTAATTAGCTAGATGACAAGTCACATTCTCTATCTAGGGTTCAACCAACTCACAGCAAACCTTGAAAATGGCTAAGGAAAAGTCTCTCATCTTACCCTTGGCAACCCTTGGGATGGGTAATTCTTTGGGTGCAGGGGCTGTCCTGTTCATGATAGGATGTTCCAAGGCATCACCGGCCTCCACCTACCTATGTTGAAGCACTACCCACCACCTTCTGCCTTGATGTGACAAACAAGAATGACTCCAGATATTCTGAATGTCCTCTGGGGTATGGGAGCAAAATATTTTCTGGTTTGGAATCTGCAGACTACATGACTTCTCAAGTATTAAAATTCAGAAACTGATAGAATAACTAAATAATTACTGCAGCATATAACTAGCTTTGTTTTGCTTTGATTTAGAGACAGGGTCTTGCTCCATGGCCCAGGCTGGAGGGCAGTGGCACAATCATGGCTCACTGCAATCACCACCTCCTGGGCTCAATCAATCCTCCCAGCTCAGTCTACTGAGTAGCTGGGACCACAGGTGCATGCTATTGCACCTGATGTAATTTGGTTTTTTTTGTAGAGACATGGTCTGCTAGGTTGCTCATGCTGCACTTAAGCTCCTGGCTCAAGTGGTCCTCCCACCGCTGTCTCCCAAAGTGCTGGGATTACAGGGGTGAGTGACCATACCCAGCCCTTATAACTAGTTTTTAAAATGCACCTAAAGGAACCCAGTTAATATATATGGTGCCATTAGAATATAAGTCAACAATGTCCTGGAATAAATGTTTAATAGTGGGGAAAAATGTAAAGGAAAGATTAGGAGCTTCAGTGATGTCCTCCTTTTGGATCCAGATGTAAGACTTGTCCAGGCTATAAAATAATTCACAGGAAAAACATATGACACCTGATATAGTTTGGCTCTGTGTCCCCACCCAAATCTCATGCTGAATTGTCATCCTCAGTGTTGGAGGTGGGGCCTGGTGGGAGGTGATTGGACCATGGGGTGTTTTCTAATGGTTTCTCATCATCACCCTAGTGCTGTCTTCTCATAGAGTTTTCATGAGATATAGTTGTTTGAGAGTGTGTAGCACCTTCCTGTTCACTCTCTCTCTCCCCTGCCAGCCATGTGAATATGTGCTTGCTTCCCCTTCGCCTTCCATCATAAATGTAAGTTTCCTAAGGCCTCCACAGAAGCAGACGCCTGTACAGCCTGCAGAACTGTGAGCTGATTAAACCTCTTTTCTTTATCAATTATCCAGTTTCAGGTATGTCTTTATAGCAGTGTGAAAATGGACTACTACAAGAAACTGGTACCAGAAAAGTGGGACATTCCTATGAAGATACCTGAAAATGTGGAAGCAGCTTTAAAATTGGGTAAGGAGCAGAGGCTGGAACAGTTTGGAGGGCTCAGAAGAAGGCAGGAAAATGAGGGTAAGTTTGGAACTTCCTAGAAACTAGTTCAATGGTTGTGATCAAAATGCTGATAGTGATTTGGACAGTGAAGTCCAGCGGAGGTCTCAGATGGAGATGAGAAACTTTTTGGGAATGGGAGTGAAAGTCACTCTTGCTATGCCTTAGCAAAGAGACTGGTGGCATTGTGCCTCTGCTCTAGAGATCTGTGAGACTTTTAACTTGAGAAATGATTTAGGGTATCTGGTAGAAGAAATTTCTAAGCTGCAAAGCATTCAAGATTTAGCCTGGCTGTTTCTAACAGCACATGTTCATATGTGTTCACAAAGACATGATCTGAAATCTGTCATTGAATCTGAATGAATCAATCTGCAATTGAAACTTATATTTAAAAGGGAAGCAGAGCATAAAAGTTTGGAAAATTTGCAGTCTCATCACGTGATAGAAAAGAAAATCCCACTTTCAGGGGATGAAATCAAGCCAGTGGCAGAAATTTGCAAAAGTCTTAGTTATTAACATACTGTTCCTTTTGCAAAAGTTTGGAAATTTGCAAAAGTAGCTAAATGTTAACAGCAAAGACAATGGGGAAAATGTCTCCAGGGCATGTCCAGGGCTTTGTGACAGCCCCTCCCATCACAGGCCTAGAGGCCTAGGAGAGAAAACTGGTTCTGTGAGCCAAACAGAGGGCCCTGCTGCTCTGTGCAGCCTTGAGACATGGCATCCTGTGTCCCAGCTGCTTCAGCTCCAACCATGGCTATAAAGGGCCCCAGATACATCTCAGGCCACTGCTCCAGAGGGTGCAAGCTGTAAGAAGCCTTGGCAGCTTCCATGTGTGTTAAGCCTGCATGTGCACAGAGAGCAAGAGTTGAGGCTTGGAGCCTTTGCCTAGATTTCATAAGATTTAAGGAAACACCTGGATGGCCAGGCAGATGCCTGCTGCAGGAGTGGAGCCCTCATGTAGAACTTCTACTAGGGTAGTGGGGAAGGGAAAAGTTGGAGCCCCCACACAGAGTCTCCACTGGGGCACTGCCTAGTGGAGCTATGAGAAGAGGGCCATTGTACCCCAGACCCCAGAATGATACATCCACCAACAGCTTGCACAATGCATCTGGAAAAGCTGCAGGTGCTCAACACCAGCCAGTCAAAGCAGCCTAAGGAATGTACTGTCCAGAGCCACAGGTGCAGAGCTGCCCAAGGACTTGGGAGCCCACCCTTGCATCAGTATGGCCTGGATGTGAGACAAAGAGTCAAAGAAGTCAAAGAAGACTATTGTGAAGCTTTAAGATGTAATGACTTCCCTGCTGGGTTTTGGACTTGCATGAGGCCGGCAGCTCTTTTGTTTTGACTGACTTCTCCCTTTTGAAATGAGACCATTTACCCAATGCCTGTACTCCTATTGTATCTTGGAAGTAACTAACTTGTTCTTGATTTTACAGGCTGGTAGGCAGAAGGGACTTGCCTAGTCTCAGAAGACACTCTGGACTTGGGCTTTTGAGTTAATACTGGAATGAGTTAAGACTTTGGAGGACTATTGGGAAGGCATGATTGCGTTTTGAAATGTTAGGGGCCAGGGGGTGGAATGATATTGTGTAACTCTATGTCCCTACCCAAATCTCATGTTGAATTATGATCACCAGTGTTGGAGGTGGGGCCTGGTGGGAGGTGATTGTATCGTGAGGGTGGTTTTCAGTGGTTTAGCACCATTCTCCTACTGCTGTCCTGTGATAGCATTCTCATGAGATCTGGTTGTTTGAAAGCATGTAGCACCCACCCCCTCATTCTCTCTCTCCTGCCAGCCATGTGAAGATGTGCTTATTTCCCCTTCACCTTCCGCCATGATTGTCATTTTCCTGAAGCCTCCCCAGAAGCAGAAGCCTGTACAGCCTGCAGAACTATGAGTGGACTAAACCTCTTTTCTTTATCAATTACGAGTCTCAGGTAGGTCCCTATAGCAGTGTGAAAACGGACTAATACAACACCCATGTGAGAAGATACTGAAATGACAAGAAATGCATGTTGCAAGGCAATGTTTGCACAAGAATGAGGATTGATACTAATTTGAAGGGTAGGAAGGCAGACATTTGGGTGGTACAAAATCTACTGAACCTGCAGATTGAGATGCTACCCTGGAAAGAAGGAGCCCACCTGGGCAGAAGGGCGAGAGTCCTCAGTTTTCTCAGCCTGGCAGCCTTCTCCCCTTTCTCTGATTTCCTTGGTTAACAGAATCATGATTCCCGGGTTGAAATTTCTAGGAATCCTTTAAAGTGAAATCACTGCTGAGCACATTCTGTTCTGTCAGTTGGCCAGAAGCCTGTTATTCTGACTAGATCTAAACCACTTTAGGGCAGAGACAAAATCCAACCAAATATTTTTTTGCTACAAGCCATCACCATTGCTTGAGACACCGAAACAGCTCAATCAATGTTAGTCAGTTTGAATGAAACTTTTTAAAAGAAGGAAATATGCTGAAAACAAGAAATAGAAGAAAGGTTAGCAAAATGTCTGCATTTTCAGGTAAGGAACAGGATGCTGTAGAGGAGCAACCGTTTTCATCAAGTATTGAGAGTGAGACCCTGCCCAAGAGCTATGAATAGCTGGAGAGAGAAGCAGTGAGGCTCACTCTCACTCCACTGGAGTTTATGCAAAGTGGGCCTGGGAACAGGATAGGTTCACAGTGCTCAGAGCAGGGAGTGGGTGGTATCTAGGCCTGGCCTGAGGAGAGAGGCCCACCAGGTGCAGGGTATGGGAGCCTTTTTCCAGATTATAAAACGTCTGTTTTTCCAGGTTATAAAACAACCTGGGAACCAGGTCTGCTGCAGTCTAGGAGTTAAGTAAGTCTGTGTTAACGATGGGTCAGGCCTCCCTGAAACTTCACTGAAAACTTTGTTAACCCAGGTTGACTGTATCAGTGACTATCATTAATCTCTGTATAGGAGCTTTAAAAAAAGAGACTCATTATATGACTTATTCGAAAAGAAATCTAGATATATATAAAATCTTATTTTTTACCAGAGCTTGATGGGTTAAGAGAGAAAGAGAGAGGAGACTCATGTGCTACCCAGTGTGTTCCGAGAGACTCATCCACATCCCAAGAAGTGGGGGCAGGAGGTCACTCTCATTATTGAGTTCCTATTATAAATTTTATATACGATATTTCATTTAACTTTCTCAACATCCCTCAAAGATAGATATAACTATCCCTATTTTGAAAGGAGAAACTTGAGCTCAGAATTTGAAAAGCCTACTGAGTTTATGAACCTCATAATGGAAGGAGTTGTGATTTATCTCAGTCTCCCTTCTCTCTGATATGAAGCAATAATTAGGTCCCCACCCAGGGACCAAGAGTAAATTAACTCTAATTTACTACTGGAATTTCACCACTTATATTCCTTTCAAAACATGCCCATTTTCTAGTTGAGGAAAATACAGTTATACTAGTTCTCAACTCACTTAAGTTTTTAGCGTTGCCAAAGTAGAGAAAGAAACATTTTTATTATTATTATTTTCTCCAATCAAGCTCCTGAAAAGTTGCTAACAGAAAGGAACTCGAGATTCAGGTGTCCCCCTCTCGCCCTTCCCTTCCAATCTTTAGTTGGTTAATGGAGTCTGTATGGGAAAATATGAAACAATTTCTCAGATAGAAGCAGAGCCAGCTTACAGGGTGGAGTAGAAAAGCTATGGACCTGCAGTCAGAAGGAGTTCAAGCTGACCCAACACTCACCAAGTGTGCAGCGTGGGCCAGTCGCTTTAGCTCTCTGAACCTCAGTGTGCTCATCTTTAATTAGGATATTAGGAGCCATTTCCCAGGGTTGTTGCAGAAGGTAGCCACACTCCCTAGATATTGACCATGAATGAGGAGAATGTGTGTGTGACCCATGGCAAATCTTCGAGCCTCTCTGGTTCTTATTTTCTGTTGACCCAACAAAGCTCAGTGGTAACCTTTGCCTCAGTGTTGGCCTGGCCTTTGGAAACCTCATATAGTGAAGGTGATATGTTACATGTAAGTGAGAGCATTATTATAAAATGTTATGTGAGATAATAATAATTCATTTCCCTTTGAAACATGATCCTCAGTAATGGCTAAGGGTGCCAGTGTGCGATTTGAATCACTCTGCACTCTAGTCCATAACAATTAAAGAAGCACACCCCACTCTCTGTGAGATTCACTCTCCCTTTCCTTCTGCTGAATCATGCTATTTCCATTTCCAATGAGAGGAAAGTGCAATGTGCAAAGTCTCTAATTGCAAGACAGATGAGTTGATTAAGTATGTTTCAAATAATTATTTACTTTCTAAAAGTTAGACTGTTGAGTTCCACATTTTAAAATGTAGACATTTAAAAGATTTTAATGTCTAAATTCAAGTCATACATACTTTTTTAGAAATACATCTGTTGGTAAAGACAAGTATATTTTTGTACAAATGTATCAACCTCGATGACCACAAAACTTTGCAAGAAGAATCTTAATATGTTATAACAGAGTTGGGGGTTTGGAGAGAAAATGCCACTGTTCCTAAGTCTTGGAACTCCTGCTTTCAATGAGTCCTGTGTGTTTCCACTCACATTCATGATCCAATTATTTATGGCCTGTCCCTGTACACTTGGTTTTCATTTGCTGGTTCTCTGCTATGTTCCACCTCCCAAGCAGGCTGCGATAGAGCAAGGGCCAACAAACTTCCTTGATGATCCCTAGTGAATTTATCTCTAACCATTTGCAATGGCCAAATGAACGTGCACACATGCAAATATCCATACACATAACATACATGTAACTGAAACTAAAAACTCATGAAACATTACTTACACTCCAGCATGTCATGCTCTCTGGTATTTTTTTATTCTTTCCTATTTTCTTTAAAAAATATGTAGCTTTCACAATTTTCTGAAAAATTAGCATACATATTTGAGAAACACTAACAGAAAATAAGGCTCAGTCATTGGTTTTGAATAGCAATGGGTTTGAATCCCAGATTCACCACTTACTCTGGACGAGTTGCTTTAAAAATCTCAGTATCACCAGTTGTAAAATGGGAATAATAATAACATTCAACTTAGCTGATTTTTGTAAGATAAAATGAAGATAAATTTGGAGGAATGGCCAGTGTGTGACTGATGCTGAATAGATACTATCTCCTATTCAAGCCTGCAAAGTTGATGAGGCAACATGATTTTCCAGGTTATATAACAAAATGCACCCCAAAGAGGTGGAATACAGAAAACCAAAAGAAGCAAGAAATTAGGGTCCTCTGTCTGTTGAAAGAATTTGGTTCTTCGAGCTACAGTTAAGCAAGCCTGAGGCCTAATTTCTGCTTTTCATCAAATTCAGCCTAACAGCCAAAGAGTTGGTCCTCCTTGTGAGTGACATCCTCTGGTTTCACGGCCACTTCATGGGTTCTCAGGGCCTTCACCTGGGTGGGTTCTAGGCCTACCTTCATTTTCATCCTGGGGGTGGATTTTCAAGTTCATCACCACGTGGAGTGTAATAGCAGACATTGCATTTAACTTTTCTGATGTTCCATTTCACTAACTAAGGAATGGAGATAATAACAAGCATTTCATAGGACTGTAAGGAGGAGTCAAGATATAACATATTGAAAGAGACTAGCATTGGGGAAGGAAGGATCAGTCGAAAGTTTTCAATAAATATTAGTTCTTGAATTCTTCCTCTTCCCACTAACTTCCCTACATTCATTATTACCACATACTCTCACCTCTTAGCATGGTGAGAATGGTCACATTTAACCAATGGGCACATGAGACTGGTTTGCTGGAATCTGAGACTGGTTTGCTGGAATCATAGTTTTTATGTTTTAGGGAAACACTTTGAAGTATCTAAGGATGGAATATACGGTATTTGGGATTTCCTTACATTATTACAAGATGGGGGAAGTGGGTGGGCATGTATATGAAAACACATTGGCTTTAGTTGGTGTAAACCAAATATAAAATTCTAAGCTCCCTCCCTCACTCTGACCATCTGAATGGATCTCTCTTTTCAGCAAGGCCATTCCAAAGCTAACCTGAAAAATGAATTCAGGCCATGATGGGAAGTGGAGGGGGTTGGACAAGCCTCATTACACCTCATCTCTTTTGGATTTACTAACAGAACAAACTTTTTTAGTCTGATAAGAAACATGTACAATCATTTTCTCTGAAACTTGTTACCAGGTGGCTTCATCTGCAGGGTAAAACTTTGTTCTCTACAACCCCTTATTATCCTAAACTAGACATTCCTTTCTATTGATTCCAGGTGGTTAGATAGTAACTTAACCCTTTCAACCAACTGCCAATCAGACAAATTTTAAATCTACACACAACCTGGAAACCCACACTTCCAGTTTCCCCCCTTTCCATACCAAACCAATGTACATCTATATATATTTGATTGATGTCTCATGTCTCCTGAAAATGTGTAAAATTAAGCTGTACCCTCACCACCTTGACCACACGGTCTCAGAATCTCCTGAGGGCTGTATCTCAGTCACTAGATACTCATATTTGGCTCAGAATAAATCTCCAAATATTTTACAGAGTTTGACTCTTTTCAATAACATTGGTAGTTACTGATTCTATGAGAGGAATACAAGGAAGGTCGTGATACTTTTGTGTTATTTTTATACATGTTAGAAATTTATGTAATAAGGGGATAAAATGTATATCAGGAAGTGAATGTAAAGTTAAAATGCATACCACACATGAGAGGTGGAAGGCAGTGGATTATAATAAATAACCTGTTAAAGACTGAGTATATTAATTCGATGATTATTTTGTTGTGCACCTACTAAGTGCCAGGTGCTGTGTGAGGTTCTGATGGTAGACAGTGAACAAGACAGACTCAGTTACTGCTCTCGAGTAGCCTACATACCTATAAGAATGGAGACAAGTAAACAGGTGATTAAAATCAGGAGCTTCCAGGAGAACACCCAAGCATTCCCCAGCGTTACCAGGTCATCCTTCCAGTGTTTGAGCAGGAAATGCTGGGAGGTGTCTGTGGGACTCCGCTAAGTGCTGCCCTCTAGAGGTGTCACTGAGAAAAACACTTCCAAGTCCAGACCAGAGTCCCTCAGTAACTAACTGCCTGAGGGTTTTCCTCGGGGTAACTCATGGACAGACTCAGGAGATCTTGTCCCTCGGGTGGCAGCCGAAAAGGAGGGTTTCAGGTGAGGTGGCATCCTGTGAAAGGAAGTTCTAGCGCGCCCCTTCAGCCTCACAGCGCCGTGTGGACCTGAACCTTGGGACGGCACTTTCTTCATTGCTTCACGAGGGCCTGGGACTTTAGCCTCACCCTTTCTCAATCCTATGAAGAAATAAGCACACAAGAAATCCAAACACTGCCATTCCAGGTTGTTTTCTTTGTACGAATGAATACCCTGTCACCCAGACATCAGCTCTACAGCTCAGGGACATGTTCAGAGCCCGGGTAGGAAGAGTTCAGCAGGAGGGAGGGAGGGAGGGGCAAGGCTGGGAGGAACCCAGACTCCCTGGCCTCCAACCAGCTTGACTGAAGGCGGGGGCAGGGCTGACTGCAGACCTTGCTCAGGCTTCTGGGGTCTCAGTGCCCTAAGGCTGATGATCACAACCCAGTCCTCAGCCTCACAAGCACCATCCCACTTGCCAATCCCACCCCACCTCAGTCACCCTCCTGCCAGGACCACCCACCGTTCCTTAGGTTTGTCCTGAATTGGACGCTTTATTAATTGCTGGCACACACCCCCCATGATCTCTAGATCCTGGTCCTGTGCGATCATAGATCCACAACAAACTCTGTTCCATGGAGCAAGCTAGAAACCCCCAAATTCCTGAACTTTCACCATAAAGAACTCCATTAAACTATAAGTAACCACTGCAAACACAACTACCATTTATTACTTGATGTTGATGCATGCAGGTCAGGCCCTGTATCATGCATTTTGAAAACATTACAATATTCTGTTTAAGAAAATGTTCTATCCCCATTTTGCAGATGAGGAAACTAAGGCTTGAAGATGTTAAGTGATGATTCCCAGATCACACAGCTATTTTGAGGCAGAGTTAAGATTGGTACCAGATCATATCAACAGTGAAATACAGGAAATCTTGATAAGTGTCTACTTTGACTTTTATTTTATTGATTCTGCCCATTAAGTCAACTGCATTGTTATGCAATAACTGGTTTTCATAGTTGTATTAAATATCTGCATCCACTCAGAGCTTCTGATCAGATTGAGACAGACTTATTGCTGGCTGCCATTCCAACCAAAGTGACTACACTCAGGACAAGGTGTGATTTATTTCAAAGTTTAAATCACTGATATAGATCAGCAATAGAGTATATTATCATCAATATTAGATTGATTTAATTTTTTTAAGGATGATATGAAATAGCAGCCATACTTCAGAATCCTAATAGTGTATGTTTAATCAGCACTTGTACACTTGCTACTTTTCTGAGTGCTTTGCATGACTTTGAAATTTAATCTTCATACCAACCTATAACATAGGTACCATAAGTATTCCCATTTCATAGATTAGGATACTGAGACACAGAGAGATTTAACAATGTGTCCAAAGTCAAGAAGCCAGGACATGACAACGGTGATATTAAACCCACACAGCCATGTCACAAGCCAGAGATTTTCATTAAAAATAATGTTGCTGTGGGGACTTTAATTCCTTCCTGAAATTGAGAATTCTATTCTATAGTGTCCCGTATTCTCCAGGAGGGAAAATTATAATTGCAAGAGTTATAACTATGCAACAGCTATGACCTATTTCACCCTTAGCAGGGCTCCTACAAACTGAGCTGATGTAAATTATAGCAGAGGGCCCTTGGTGGCAGAATCTTTGGTGGCCATTGGCCCATGGCATACCCATGCTGGGGACACAAAGGTTGTGGTCTGATCTCACTCAGAGACATATGCTTTCCTAAGATATGACAACATCGTAATTAGAAGAACTGCATGATCCTTTAACTGCAGTGATATCCCCTCTCAAATCATGCCCTCATCATGGACATGGGAGCCATCAAGGTGGAAGTAAAGTGAACTAGAAGATTGAGCAACTATGTGCTGTGATCCATGCCCTTTTCTTGATGATCTAGTGTAAATTTCAAAATGGCCACCACCAGCCTCCTCTGTGTGCTCTGCCAAGCTCAGAAATCTTATATTTTCCAAATTATGTACCAGACAGAAGCCATTCAAGGTTAAAAGTCTACAGTGCTATGGAATGAATTAATAAGAGCCCATTTACTGTTTCTGCTTCCAGTTTGAAGAGAAATTTCTGGAACCTGCAAAAGATTTGGAAAAGTTAAGAAATAGTAAGATCAAGTCTCTAAGTGCCTCTGAGGAGGGTATCTATAGAAGGTACACAGGGAGGTTTGAACAGCCAGCAATGCTTACATGTGTGTAGGGTTGTAGTTGGTGATGGTGGAGAGGGAGAAATTCATAAAATGGAAAGGATGGGCTCCTAGAGCAGGTCTGGCAACTCTTTCCAGGCTGAAAAGGCCAGACTTCTATTTGTATTTGCTGGAGAACCATCTCCAGCACCCTGAGGATCCCTTTTCTTGCTTTCCTGCTTTTGGCACCATGAGTGAGCTGTGGTCATCAACTCAGGATCTCATATAGCCCACCCCATCCAAAGACACACAAGGACATGTTTTAGACAAAAGGAGTTGAAATAGGTCCATTTTGAATTGTTTCTCTTATAAGTTTGACAAGGTGATATCTTTGCAATATTGTCTGCTTAGATAACGAGACAGTGTTGACTTGGTTGGAAGTCCAGGTCACAGGGTGAGGAGGGACATGAGCCAGGGTAGAAGCCATGGGGTAAGAAACACAGAGCCTGCCCTGCACACACTGTCTAATGGGGGTATTGAAGGGCACACAAAGAGCCTACATAGAAGCTTCTCTCAGAACTGTGTTTAATGTCTTCAACAGCATGAGACTTACTTTGAGAAATTCCCATGTTAAATGGCATCTGGCTGGTGGCCTGTTGCAGTCCCTCCCAACTTCTTCCTAAGATATCAAGAAGATAAATCAACACAGACAATACAAGCGACCTATTCTGTAGCTGGATGGGGAATAAAAACATAAATGAAGTAACAGTATAAAAAGTAAAAGAGAGCTTGATAAGAAAAAGCACTTCCAGAAGCTAAAAATAAATTCCTATTTCATTTGAACAGTTGCCAGGCAATTTTTTTTTTTCATTTTATACATTTAGTCATTTCCACAACCACTTTTTCATCCTGAAAGGGTGGGATTCATAGAAATTTCACTCTGCCTTTTTTTTTTCCTATTTTCTAAAGATGGGAGTTTGTTGTTCCAGCAAGTGCCAATGGTTGAGATTGACGGGATGAAGCTGATGCAGACCAGAGCCATTCTCAACTACATTGCCAGCAAATACAACCTGTGTGGGAAAGACATAAAGGAGAGAGCCCCATATAGTATATTTTCCGTTCTTCCATCAACAGAGAACACAGAGTGATTTAGGTCCTTCTGTGAGTGGGCAGGACCGTGGAAGGAGCATCACGACTAGCAGCAGGCTGGGCCTTGGGCATATACGCTGGTGTCCAGTATTGCAGAGTCCCATGGAGATGAGAAAAGAGTGAATATGGGGAGGGTTCAGGCCAGTGTGATTCTAGAAGACAATGCAGCCTATGAATCCAGCACCCTGACAGAGGTTTCCAAACGCTGATGAACCATGAACTCAGGAGGATGGGGAATCATGATTCCAGGTGCTCAGGACTTCAGAGGCTGGACTCCAGCCAACAGCTTAGGACAAGGCATAGAATGTTTGAGAGTTGGTAGATGAAGGCCTGGGGAGAGAATGCTGCAAAGGAGCTAAATCTCAGGTTCCAGTAATTCCAAGAATGGTGACCAGGAACCTAAGTTTCCAGCCAGTTGTATGAACTGGTCAACTTGACTAAGGTTTGAGAGGCTGGTGCCCAAGATACTAGGCTTACCTAAGTGCAGCATTTGATACAGACCTAAGCAGCCAGACTGATTTTGCATCAGCAAAGCTGGGAGGAGGGGTCTCCTCCTTTGCTGGCAGTTCCTTGAGAAGTCCAATATAGAGTTACCAATGACCTAGCAATTCCACTACCAGGTCTACATCCAGGAGAAAGGAAAACACATCCTCACTAATCCATGCACAGAAATGTTCATAGGAGAATTATTCATGATATGCAAAAGGTGGAAACAACCCAAATGTCCACCCATGGATGAATGGAGGAACAAGATGTGCTGTAGTAGACAATGGAATATTCTTGGGCTATGAAAAGACATGAAGTACTGATGCATGCTACAACATGGGTGAGCCTTGAAAACATGTGCTGTAAAAGAAACCAGACACCAAAGGCCACATGTGACATGAATTCTTTTGTATGAACCATCCAGACCATTTGAGTCCAGAAAGGAAATCAGTTGTTGACAGGGGCTGGAGAAAGGGGACAATGGGGAATGGCTGCCAAAGCATGTGCTACTGCTTTCCCAGGTGATAAAAATGTTCTGGAATTAGACAGTGATAGTATTTGCAGAATTCTGTAAATGTACTAAAAATTACTGAATAATATTCTGTTAAGGGGTGGCAATTATGGTATGTGAATACATGTCAATAAAGCTGTTATTTAAAAGTATTCGCCAGGTATGGTGGCTCACGCCTGTAATCCCAGCATTTTGGGAGGCCGAGGCAGGCAGATCACCTGAGGTCGGGAGTTCAAGATCAGCCTGGTCAACATGGCAAAACCCCATCTCTACTCAAAATACAAAAATTAGCCAGGCGTAGTGGCAGGTGTCTGTGATCCCAGCTACTTGGGAGGCTGAGGCAGGAGAATCGTTTTAATACGGGAGGCGGAGGTCGCAGTGAGCCAGGATTGCACCACTGCACTCCAGCCTGGGTGACAGAGCAAGACTCTGTCTCAAAGAAAAATAAAATACAGGGCCAGGCACAGTGGCTCATGCCTGTAATCCCAGCACTTTGGGAGGCCGAAGCGGGTGGATCACGAGGTCAAGAGATCAAGACTCTCCTGGCCATCATGGTGAAACCCAGTCTCTACTAAAAGTACAAAAATTAGCCGGGCGTGGTGGTGTGCACCTAAGGTCCCAGCTACTCGGGAGGCTGAGGCAGGAGAATCACCTGAACCCAGGAAACAGAGGTTGCAGTGAGCCGAGATTGCCCCACTGCACTCCAGCCTGGTGACAGAGCGAGGCTCTGTCTCAAAACAAACAAACAAACAAACAAAATAAATAAATAAAAGTTTTGTAGGAAACACAGTTTGAAATGAGAAGAAAGAAGATGTCCTATGATATGCACTGGTTTTAACTATATGAATAATTTTACCATGTTTGCCAATTTTACTATGTAAACAATTTTCCCACGTTACCATGGGAATATTAGGTGAGGTCTTGAAACACAATCATGACTAGAATTGGCCAACATCATATGGAGAAGGTAATGGAACAATGTTTTATGGAAAATAATTGAGAGAGCTTCTTTTTTTTGTTTGTTTTTTGAAAATTAGTAACTTGCTTGAAAAAATATATTTTTTAGGGATATCTTTTAAAGACATACCTTATTTCCTAGTTTTTCCTTTATTTATTTTATTTTTTTCTTTTTTAAGAACTTCTAATATTGGGCATAAAATTGAGCCTGGGATGTGTAGTATGATGAGAGAGGAAAACAGACACGTTCGAGATCACTGTGCTGGGGAGGCTGTCTTGGGATTATGTAAATGGCAGTGCTTTAGCCATATGAATCACGCTAAGCTTATGTGTAAAACAAACCACAGCAGAGTGAGCAAACCCTATTTGTAGCATCAGTGGTTACTTGCAGTGATTCCACTAATTTCTCTCATGACTATGACGCTGGACAGGTCACCGATGTTTCTTGTACCTGTATTTGGTCATGTGTATAACAAACATTTTAGATATAAATCTATCACAGTAGAGTGTTCTGAGAAATAAATGTAAATATATTTATAAAAATCATAGCCTAATGACTAGCATATAAAAGGCACACAGTGGAGCTGAATTACTTTCCTGTCACCTAATGCTTCACTGTCTCCGGTGTTTAAACATAAAATCTAAGGCAGAAGGCACTCAGCAGTTTGGTTATTTTTGTCTTACGGGGTCGAAGTGTGTACAGAAGGTAGGGCAGGTTTGAGTGAAAAGCTTCTTCATTACTCATTGCATCCACCTGAGGAAAAAGATGCAAAGCTTGCCCTGATCAAAGAGGGAACAACAAGCCATTATTTTCCTGTCTTTGAAACTGTACCTGGGAGCTTCTGGATAACTAAACACATGGAGCTTCTTGGAGGGTGGCCTGTCCAGGGAAGGCATGGAAGGTCCATGCCCCTTCCCCAGATCTCGCCCTAGGCATTTCTTCAGCTTTTTAGTGGCTACATGATTTAAGCCTCAAAACTACAATAGAGAATTATTCAGTCAGATATATGGATTACCACCTAACAAGGATAAAGTAAATCTAAAGTCACAGTCAATACTCTGCCTCAAGTGGAAACTGTGATGTTTCTGTCTGGATCACTGCCAAGTTTGCAGAACAACAAGAACCAAAAATCAAGAGAGAAGAACTTCATTCGGCTTTAGGGTGACCCACAGCAAAGTCTGACAAATGGAAAGAGGTCCAGTGAGAACCTCAAACTTAATGTACTGTGAGGCTATCTTGAAAAACAGGCTCCTGGACCTCTGCTCTTATGCTGCTTCTTTTATGACAAATAACACCTTTAGATCGCACGACAAAAAAAAGTAACACGAAAGACTACAAAAGAAATGAAAAGAAAGTCCTGATTCTACAAAGGATGCTAAGCAGATGAGAACCAATACCAAAACCAAGGACCAACCTGAGAATAAAAAGTGAAAGAGTTCAATGCAAAGAGAAAAGAGTTCAGCCCAGGTGCTGACTTGCCACAATGCACAAGGAGCCTTTGTGGATACAGCACCTGGTTGACGGCTGGGGTCCATGGTAACGGGCAACATAGATCATGTCTTGTTGCAACTTCCAGAAAAACTGTGGAAGTGAAGACAGTCCAAATGAGAATAAGCAAAAGGTGTTTATACAGAGCTTGCTATAGAAAGGAAGTCAGCCGCCATCTTTTGTATTTATCAGAGATTCAGAGGTAGGCAGGAAAGTCTGAGAGATTCATGGTAGAAAAAGTTATGTCCTGATTGCTGGCCTAGGGATGCTGTAAGCTGGCTAACTAGAAGTGTGGATTTCTATGGGATTAGTCAGAGATCCATATTTTGCTTTCTGTGGTTGGTCATAAATTGAAAATAGAGGCAAAAATTAGGGAAGCTGGCAGTTATTGACCAATGCTGGTGTATTTGACTGTTGTAAGGGTCATGATAGAAGCTGTTTAGTCTATAAGGGCACTAAGAGTTTAGAGGGTTTCTTAGCAGTTTGGCTGCAATAACAAAATACCATAGACTGGGTAGCTTAAAGAACAGATGTTTCTATCTCACAGCTCTGCAGGCTGGGAAGTACAAGATCAATGTGCCAGCAGATTTCACATCTAGGGAGCACCTGTTCCTTGGATCATAGACAGCCAATCTCTGGCTATGTCCTCACATGGCAAACATGCCAAGGGAGTTCTCTGAGAACCCTTTTATAAGGGGACTAATGTCATTCATGAAAGCTCCACCCCCATGACTTGATCATCTCCTGAAACCCCCACCTACTAATGGCTTGAAAGAATATATTTTTTAGGGATCTCTTCTAAAGATTTGGGGGTCAGGATCTCAACATATGAATTTTTGGGAAACATAAACATTCAGTCCATAACACAAGGCAACAGAAAAATAAAATAGTACCTGTGTATTTTTGGGGCATTGACCTTCACTTCCAAAAAGCTTTCCTTGATGTTAATGGAGCACCTGACTCTCAAGGCATGGTATAAAAATAGACTGTGAATAAGAATTCTACCATTTCTACCAAAGAGCCCATGATATGTGCATTTGAACAATGTATATTACAATATAGCATTGAAGTTGTTTTGTTTGTGTACCAAGTCATTATCCATACGTTTGTATGTATACATAGTGTGAAAATGTATTGTCAAAATATTATCTTAAATCAATGTTGCCATATGTTTTCTCTTTTTATTATTTATGATGTCAATGTGCTGAGATATTTTAATAAATATCATATATCACTCAAAAACTTTATTATTAAAAATGTATAGATCTGGTGTAGTCCAAAGAAATGTTTTATGAACATATATACACCAAGGATCTAAAGAGCAAAGTTAACCTTTTATCTTTGATTTATCACGTATCAGTCACTCCACCCCTGTTTGCCTCACTCAAACACATTATTATTATTATTATTATTATTATTATTATTATTATTTTGCATTTCAAAGTAAGTTGCAGACATCTTTGCAGTTCACCCTGGGACACAGTGGCATGCAGATTATAACACAGTCAAAGCAGTAAGAACCACCATTGCAAGAAAGAGGATGAATTAAAGTTCACCCAGGCATATTTCAGATCCCAGAGCAGGAAATGAGGAGGGCAGATGAGGAGAAATGAGGATTCTGAAATAGTCTACTCGTGGGAGAAGAGTGCTGTCATGAAGGTGGAGTCACTGCCCAAGAGAGACTGGAGAGAGAGAGAGTGTGTGTAGAGCCACTGAACATCAGGGCTGCACACTGTAGGGCCTGGGGCAGACAGGACATGCTGCAGCAGGGGAAAAGCCCCTGGCCCATGTGGAAGATGCAAGCTGGGTGGGTGCTGTGGATGCCATAGTGATGTGGAATGAGAGGAGAAAATGGGAGCCTGGGCTCCAAACAAGGAGTAAGCAGAGCCACACTTCTTACTCTCTCACTGAATCAGGTAACATGGAGAAAGATCTGGATCTTTGCACCTGCCCAGTAAGGAAGCAGAGGTAGGAGAGGGAGAGTCAGCCTGGACAAACTCAGGGAGAAGCAGAGGGCCCAGCCTCACTGCACATGTGTTCCTGATCTGTTTCCTCTGATTCTCCAGGTGTTGAAGAGCCATGGACAAGACTACCTCATTGGCCACAAGCTGAGCCGGGCTGACATTCACCTGGTCAAACTTCTCTACCACGTGGAAGAGCTTGACACCAGCCTCATCTGCAACTTCCCTCTGCTGAAGGTGACCCATTTCCCAGTCCTCAAGAGGCAGCTCCTCATCTCCCATCTTGGGATCTAGTATCTGGGCCCTTGAACTGGCCACATTCTGACCTCAGCCTTCTCCAGGTCTTCAGGGCCCCCCAGGTCTCCAAAATGAGCTTCCAGGTCCTGATTCTGAGGCATGGAAATGCCTTCTTGTTATGCCAAGGAAATTACATGTGCATGCTACCCCAAGAATATTTCGCTTTTTATAATGCCAAGGACCCAGGACTCAGCATCTCTCCTCATCCCTCTATTTCACTGTGGTTTCTGTTCCTGAGTTCTCTGTGATGCCCTTTATCCCAATATGCCCTTATCTTCCCACACCAAGTGTGTCTGAGCAGGGCCCTTTCCATCTGGTTCCTTCCTTATGCTCTGGCTCTTGCTGTCAGATAACTGAGTTCCTTGTGCACAGCTCTCCCAACACGCTGCCCACGAAAGCTATATCTCTCTATGGGAAAAAGTGGTCCCATGGTTTGTCCTTAACATTTTCTATTTTCATTTCTAACTCAATTTTCCCATATCTTCACTTCTTCTGCTTAGAGACTGATCTGTGCTGATATCTCACAGGCACATTGATCTTTTTCATCTTCTACAAGACCCATGAATCTACAAGATTCATGTGTAAGAAAGAGGGTAGGAAGACTGAACTGAATAAAGTCTTAAAGACATTTTTTGGGAAAATGCTAGTGAGCTGCATGTTCTTCCTCTTATCTTCATTTCTCACATAGTGTCTCTTTCTGCCTCCCTACTGGTGCTGATAGAGAGAACTCAGGTGGTCTTTGTGTAGGAGGGGCATAGATTCCCTGGGTTGTGTTAATGGTGGTGTTAGCCCTTGGCTTCACTCTGAGGCTGTGCTTTGTGCATTGCGGGCCCTGAAAATCAGAATCAGCAAACTCCCCACAGTGAAGAAGTTTTTGCAGCCTGGCAGCCTGAGGGAGCTTCCCATAAATGCGAAAGGTTTACAAGAAGCAACGAAGATTTTCAAGGTTTGATAAAGCAGGCATGGATGCCAAGAACATGCAATACCAATATTCTAAAGTTTTGCAACAATAAATTGCTTTATCTAAATGTTGGTTGTGGCTATTGTGAAGTTAATAAACTTTTTAAAAATTGTATGCTAATTACATAGTAAAATGCCTATGACCAGATTTAGTTAAAATTGATTTCTTTTCATTAGTATCTGATGTGAAATCAGATTTCCAAACTCCCCATAAATTTTCTTGGAATTAAAAATTTAGTACAAAAGTAAAATGTAGACTATGTGGTTTGTTTGACTTTTTCAAGAATTGTCCTGCAACATTTGTCAAATGGCCTATCAGAAAGTCATGTATAGAAATTTACTTCTGACATTCTGCACAAGAAAACAGTTATCATTCTGGGGAATGGCAAAATGAAATTTTCTTTTTTCCTTGACATCCATTTTATTTCTCATGAAAACACTTTATCTTATGCATTTTCAAACAACCTTTCTGTCTGCTATGGATCCCTCAGTTTTCTAGGAGGTGAGGAAATATTGAAGAGCAAACAGACCCACCCTCTGCTCTCAGGCCAAGTTGTCATCCCTTACAGTGCATGTGCTCCTGGCTCATCCTCACTCTCTTCCTTAAGGCTCTGTGGGGACCCGGGCATGAGCCTTCCCTCAGTTCCTTCAGTGCCACTCAGGCCTGGCTGCGAAGATACAGATGGTATATGCGAATTACATATAAGTAACTATATGCAAAATTATTTTTCCCTGGTGTGTCATTGTGCCAGCGTGTTTGGATTAGAAGTGATTTCCAGGAATCCTTCCCTGCGTCTTCTAGCTTCTGGGGGCTCTTGGCCTTTCTGGACTTTCATGGATCATGACCACATCACTCTGATTTCTGCCTCTGTGTTCCAGCACCTCACCCCCTGTGTGTTGTGTCTTCTCTTCTCTCTGCTGTGAGGACAATTGTCATTTGATTTGGGGCCAATCCAGATATACCAAGATGATCTCATCTCAAATTCTTTTACTTCATTACATCTGCAAAGAGCCTTTTTCCAAATAAGATCAAGTTCACAGGATCTAGGGATTTCTATATGGACCCGTCTTTCTTGGGGGCCAACATAACCCCCTACGTGGTATAGATGAAGAAAGATTATTTGCAATTGATTAATCCAGGTGATGGATGCTTTCAGATTTGTTATATTATGAGCAATTTGAGTGACACAAAGAGGATAGCATATGCAAATAGGGTTCCCAGATTTGTCAGATAAAATGCAGGATACCCACCTAAATGTGAATTTCAGATAAACAATAAATAATATTTCAGTATAATCTGGTTTCATACCGTGTTTGGAACATGGCTATAACTAAAAAATTGTTGATTGTTTGTCTGAAATTCACATTTACATGGATGTCCTATATTTTATTTGGCAACCCAGTAAGAAAAGGGTGGCATCAGCTTGCCCTTCACAGACATCCTCTCCCAGCTATGCTCACAATAGAGATTTTTCAGTTGCCCTAGTCTTTGCACCCAACTCATGAAAAAAAGCATCTTTAAAAAGCCAGTTTCTGCTGACTTGCAAAAAGAGCAAAATCTCGGTGAAATGTATTGTGTAAACTTTGATTGCCAACCTTGAAAAGGAACATATTAACCAGTTTCTTCTGATAAGCAGATCACTTGCCTCATGTCTTAGAATCCAGTAGGTGGCCCCTTGGCCATGAAATGTGTGGGAGTGGCTTTTCCCTAACTTGACTCTTCTTTCAGTGGGAGGGAACTATTGAGAGGAACAAAGAGCTTATAAATACATTAGGACCTGGAATTCAGTTGTCGAGCCAGGACGGTGACACCGTTTAACAAAGTAAGTACTGATCTTATAAATTTCTCTACATTGCCTCACACCCTCCTCTCTAGCCTCCTAGAAAAATATGCTAATATGTGTCCTTAGCACAAGGAAAAGTCTGTTTTTACTCATATTGTGCCATCTTGGTGTGTTTGGGTGACAGTTCAAGAATTGTTTATTTCTTTTCTGTTGGACACATCTTTACAGAAATGTAAAAATGAAGAATTTAGAAAACCAGGGCTTCAGCATTTAATGGTATGGGAAACAATGACATGAAGAGAAAAAAGAAATGGTAGCATTTTAAACAATCTGAGAATAATCAGTGCTGGAAGAAGTGGCAATGTATGCAAAAATTTATTTCTCTGTGTAAGTAGTCAACACACAATTGTAAATTGTGACACTGTAATTCTATATTGGCTGTGAAAATACAAAACTCAGGTTTAGTATAATTAGAATAAATTAGTTTGAATGTCAGGAGAACTAGATTCTAGTTGAGCCTTTGCCACTAATTAGCTCAAAGACAAGTCATATTCTGTCTCTGGAGTTCTACCAACTCATGGCCAATCTAGAGGATAGCTAAGAAAGAGGCTCCGACTGTTGCTGCCTTTTAAACTGTGTAATTCTTTGAATGGAGATCTGTCCTGCTCACTCTAGGATGTTTCTAGGCATCCCTGGCCTCTACCTATCTGATTTGTAGCCCCCTTTCCCTCCCCGCAGATATGACAACCCAAAATGTCTCTAGACCTTGCTCAATGTCCTCTGGAGCAGAGGAGCAAAATCCCCCTGGTTGAGAACCATGGGACTACATGACCTCATGGGGCTAAGCAAGCCTGTGTTACTGATGTGCCCCACTGCTTGGACATTCATTGAAAACTTCCTGTTAATCCAGGTGGACTGATTAGTGAATATCATTGACCTCTGTACAGGAGCTAAAAAGGAAAGAGAGAGAGAAACAGAGAGCCATCATATGACAGATTTGATATAAGTCTGGATTCATATAAAATCTTATTCCTACTAGAGTTCTATGGACAAAATACAGAGAACCAGAGAAATGGATACAGGACAGATAATAGATGATGAAGAGACAGATTACAAAGAGATAGATACATAGAACGATTGATAGATAAAATAATACATACATGGATGGGTAGACAGAGATTATAAATAGATACATATACATAGATTGTTGGTCGGTAAAATAATTGATGGATAGATAGATCAAAGAAAGAGGATCCATGGGCTACTCAATGTGTCCAGAGACTCACCCATCTTCCAAGCACTGGGACAAGAGCAAACACCCATTGCTGTGTTCCTACTATGAATTTTTTCTACATTATCTCATTTAACTTTCTCAACAACCCTCAAAAGTAGAAATAACTATCTCTATTCTAAGAAGAGAAAATTGAGGCTCAGAGATTAAACAACCTACTGCATTTATGAATCTCATAATGGAAGGAGTCATGGTTTATCTCATTCTCCCTTCTCTCTGATAAGAAACAGTGTCATTGGGACCACCTCAGAGATGTAAATGTAACTCCTTTAATTTACTCCTGGAATTATGAGAGCTTATATTCCTTTCAAAACAAGCCCATTTTTTAATTGATGTAAGTTAATTATTGATGTAAAGTAATTATACTAGTCCTCAACTCACTCTGGTTTTTAGGTTGTCAAATCAGAGAAAGGCACAGTTTTATCAATTTTTTCTTCCAAGCAAGCCCCTGAAAAGTTGCTAACAGGAGGAACTCAGGAATTAGATGTTCCCCTCTCGCCCTCTCCTTCCAACATTTATTTGGCTAATATATATTGAATAGGAAAATACAAAACAACTTCTCAGACAGGAGCTGAGAGCCAGGTTATGAGGTGGAGTGGAAAAGCTCTGGACCTGCAATCAGAAGTTAAGGCTGACCCAACACTCACCAAGTGTGCAGCATGAGACAGGTGCTTTAGCTCTCTGAAACTCAGTGTGCCCATCTTTAATTTGGATAATAGGAGCCATTTCCCAGGGTTGTTGCGGAAGGTAAACACACTCCCTAGATATTGACTATGAATGAGGAGCATGTGTGTGTGACCCATGGCAAATCCTTGAGCTCTCTGGTTCTCATTTTCTGTTGACCCAACAAAGCTCAATGGTAACCTATGTCTCAGTCTTAGCCTGACCCTTGGAAACCTCACATTGAGAAAGTGATATGCTAGTTATCAGCAGGAGTGTTGTGATAAAATATTATGTAAGATAAAATTTCACTTCCTTTTGAAACATGATCCTCAATCAATGGCTAAGAGAGTTTAGTTTGGGGATTGGAATTACGACACTGTGAACTCTAGTCGATAACAATTAAACAAGCATACCCCATGCTTTCATGTGAACTTCACTCTCCCTTTCATTCTGCCGAATTATGCTATTTCCATTTCCCAAGTTACTTTAAATTGCTCCTGGAGTTATCATAGAAAGTACAATGTCAAAATATCTCATGACAAAACAGGTGAGTTGATTCAGTATGATTTCAAAGAATTCTTTACTTTCCAAAGGTTAATTATTGACTCCCATATTTTAAAATGAGACATTTAAAAGATTTTGATGCCTAATTTTAGTCATACATACCTTTTTAGAAATACATTAGTTGAGGCCGGGTACAGTGGCTCACTCCTGTAATCCCAGCACTTCGGGAGGCTGAGGCGAGTGGATCACCTGAGGTCAGGCGTTCCAGACCAGACTGTCCAACATGCTGAAACCCTGTCTCCACTAAAAATACAAAATTATCCGGGTGTGGTGGCACATGCCTGTAATCCCAGCTACTCAGGAGGCTGAGGGAGGAGAATCACTAGAACCTGGGAAGCTGAGTTTGCAGTAAGCCAAGATCATGCCATTGCTCTCCAGCCTGGGCAAAAACAGTGAAACTCCATCTCAAAATTAATAATAAATAAATAAATACATTAGTTGTTAAAGGCAAGTATATTTTTGTTCCACACTCAACAACCACAAAACTTTGCAAGAAGAATATTAATGTTAAATATCAGAGCTAGGGGTTTGGAGAGAAAACGCAACTGTTCCTAAGTCTTGGCACTGGAACTCCTGCTTTCAATGAGTCCTGTGCCCTTCCATTCACATTCATGATACAATTAGTTGCATCTGTCCCTGCAGCCACTGGTTTTCATTCTCTGATACTCTGCTATGTTCCACCTCCCAAACAGCCTGGGATAGAGCAAGGGCTATCAAACTTCACTGATGAGCCCAGTCAATTTCTCTCTAACCATTTACAATGAGCAAGTGAGCATGCACACATGCAAATATCCGTACACACAATATACAAATAACTGAAACTAACAACTCATCAAACATTACTTACCTTTCAACATGTCATGCTCACTGACATTTTCTATTCTTTTCTATTTTATTTTTAAAAGTAATGGGCTTTCACAATCTACTGAAAGATTACCATGCATATTTCAGAAACACTAACATAGAAAATAAGACTCAGTCCTTGTTTTTTAACAGTAGTGAGTCTGCATCCCAGATCCATCATTTACTCTGAGAAAGTTACTTTAAAAACCTCAGTATCCTCAAATGTAAAATGAGAATAACAACTGCATTCATCTTAGGTGATTTTTGTAGGATAAAACGAAGAGAAGTTTAGAAGAATGACCAGTGTGTAACTGATGTTGAACAAATGCTAGCTCCTTCCATATTGCAAAATTAATGCAGCAACATCTCTTCTTCCAGCTTATAAAACAAAATGCACCCCATAGAGTTAGAATACAGAATTACAAAAGCTGCAGGGATTAACAATCTCTGTCTGTTGAAAGAATTTGGATCTTCTAGCTACAGTTAAACAAGTCTGAGGCCTAATTTCTGGTTTTAATCAAATGTAGTCACACAGTCAAAGAGGTGAAGAGTGACTTAGCTCCCTGCCGGTCCTCCCTGTCAGTGACATCCTCTGGTTTCATGGCCAGTTCATGGGTTCCCAGGGCCTTCACCCAGCTGGCTTCCAGGAGTGACTTCATTTTAGTCCTTGCTGTGGATATTCATGTCCATCACCAACCGGAGTGTGACTGTGAACATTGTATTTCTCTGATGTTCCATTTCATTAACTAAAAAATGGAGATAACAATCATTTCACGGGACTATAAGGAGGGTTAAAGATATACAATATTGAAAGGGACTAGCATTGAGGAAGGATCACTAGGAAGTTTTCAATAAATATTAGTTCTTGAATTCTTCCTCTTCCAATAACTCCTATACATGTATTTTTACCACATACTCTCACCTCTTATGCTGCCAAGAAAAGTCACAGTTAGCCAATGAAGACTTGAGACCGGTTTGCTGGAATCTGAGGGTGGCCACTGCTGGGTAACAATTTGAGCCAAGAAAACATTCCAGGAACTCCTCCAACACAGTCATGAAGAAGGCAGGTTCTTCTTCAGTATTGTTGGTGGTTTTCAACTACATATCCTAAAGTACATTTTTGATTCTATCGTTTCAATTATTCATTCATTCATTCATTCATTCAGGCTTAGAGAAACCTCCAGGAGACTGCTATCATGGCAGAGAAACCCAAGCTCCACTACTTCAATGCACGGGGCAGAATGGAGTCCACCCGGTGGCTCCTGGCTGCAGCTGGAGTAGAGGTAGGTTCTGAGTTAGGTCATCTTAAGTTGGATTTAAAATTGCGTTATCACATACTTTTCCCACAGAAACTATGAGATGTTGCTTACTGAAGCATTGTGCCTTAAATAAAAATGGACTGTAATTAAGAAAAAGATGAACAGATTTGACCTATTAATTCTTAAAATTTCTTCTCATCTAAAAGCAAACATACTAAAATACAATTAAGACACTAATCACAAAGTGCAGAACTTAAGTGGATTAGAATTTAAACAAACTGTAAAGAATAATTTATAGCATTTATACAATTAGAAACATGAATATTGATTGAATATATGAAGACATGAAATAATTATTGTTAATATTTCATGTGTGATAATGTACTATGGCTGTCTTTAGAATAGTTAATGTGTTTTAGGAAAACACATTGAAGTATTTAAGGATTAATCATATGGATCTGGGATTTCCTTGGAATTATTACAAGAGGAGAAGTAGGTGGGCATATAGATGAAACCATATTGGTTTTGATTGATAATTATTGATTCTAGGTGAGAAGTATAAGGAGAATCATTATGCTTTTCTGTTTATATTTATTCATGTTCATAATTTCCACAATAAAAAAATAAAAATGCATAATATTAAAAAATGATTGTAATTAGAGGTAAAATGCAAACTACAAATGAGAGATGGAAGGGAGTGGATTGTAACAAACTACCTATTAAAGATTGACTACATTCACAGCAATTATTTACTTGAGCACTTATTAATTCCAGGTTCTGTACTCGGTCATGGAGATAGTGAACAAGACAGACACAGTCCCTGCCCTGGGGCAGCCTACGTGTCTATGAGGATGCAGAGAAATAAACACGTGGTTAAAATGAGGGGAGGAGGCTTCTAGAACACACAAGCATTCCCCAATGCCACAAAACCACATCAGAAACCAGAGGTTTTCCTTAAAAATAATGCTAGTGTGGGACCCTAATTCCTTTATTAAATTGAGAATTTTACCCTATTGTGCCTCGTACTTCAGAAGAGAAAATTACAGTTGCAAGTGTGAAAGCTGTGCAACAGCGGCAACCTATTTCACACTTAGCAGGGTTCCTGAGAAGTGGGGCGATACAAATTACAGCAGAGGCTCCTTGGTGGCAAATTGTTTGATGGCCATTAGCCCATGGCATGCCTCATGCTGGGGACACACAAGGTTGTGGTCTGATCTCGCTTGGAGATACAGGCTTTCCTAAGATATGACAACACCATAACTAGAAGAACTGCTCAGTGCCTTTTCTCCAGTGATGTCCCCCTCAAAACGTGACCTAATCATAGACATTCATATCAGGGTGGAGTTGAAGCGAACTAAAAGATTTAGCAGCTATGTGCTGTGACCCATGCACTTTTCTCAATGAATTAGGTCTAAATTTCCAAATGGCCATGACCAGCCCCCTCTGTGTACCCTGCCAAACTCAGAAATCTTGTATTCTCCAAATGATGCACCAGATGGGGCCATTCAAGGCCACAAGTCTATAATAGAATGAACTAACAAGAACGTATTTACTGTTTCTGCTTCCAGTTTGAAGAGAAGTTTATAAAATCTGCAGAAGATTTGGACAAGTTAAGAAATGGTAAGATCAATCTCTAAGTTCCTCTGATGAGGGTATCTAGTAGAAGGTACACGGGGACGTTTGCACAGCCGGCAATGTCTATGGGTGTGGGGCATGGTATTTGTACATGGTGCAGAGGGAGAAAGTGGTTAAAATGGAAGGGATGTGGCTCCTTGAGCAAGTCTGGCAACTCTCTCCAGCCTAAAAGGACCAGACCTCTCAGAGTATTTGCTAGAGGAACAATCTCCCACCCCTGAGAAAGCCCTTTCTTTGTTTTCATGCTTGGGGCACCATGAATGAGTGGTGGTCATCAGCACAGGATCCCATACAGCCCTCCCCATCCAAGCACATGCAAGAACATGCATTAGACAAAAGGAGGAGGAATAGATGTGGCCACTGTCTTGAGTTTTTTCTTTCATGGTGGGGGTGGGACAAGGTAACACTGTAGCAATATCGCAGACTTTGAAGAGCACAGAAAAGGACCCTTACATAAAAACCTCTCCGAACCTGCCTTAAATGTCACAAACACCATGAGACTTACTCTGGGAACTTCCTGTTTTAAATGGCATCTTGTTGCCAGTCCTATTGTAACTTGTCCCAACCTCTTCCTAAAATATCCATGAAGATAAATCAAAACAAAAAATACAAGAGTCCCACTATGTATCTGGAGGGGCAATAAAAACATATATGAAATAAATGGATAAAAAGTAAAAGGAAGCTTCTTAAGAAAAAGAAGAACTACAGGAAGCTTTTTAAAAATGTTGTTTGGACTGGGTGCAGTGGCTCATGCCTGTAATCCCAGTTTGGGAGGCTGAGGTGGGTAGATCATTTCAGTTCAGGAATTTGAGACCAGTTTGGCCAACATGGTGAGACCCTATCGCTTGTAAAAATACAAAAATTAGCCATGTGCACTGGTGCATGTCTGTAATCCCAGCTATTGGGAGGCTGAGGTAGGAGAGTCACTTGAACCTGGGAGGCAGAAGTTACAGTGAGCCAAGATCATGCCACTCCACTCCAGCCTGGGTGACAGAATGATACTCTGCCAAAAAAAAAAAAAATATATATATATATATTTGTTTGTTTGTTTCAAGTGAAATCTTACCAGGCAGTAATTTCTTTGCCATTTTACAAATTTAGTCATTTCCACAACCATTTGTTCATCCCAAAAGGGTGGGTTTCATAGACACTTCACTCTCCTTTTTTTTCTTCCTTCTAAAGATGGATATTTGATGTTCCAGCAAGTGCCAATGGTTGAGATTGATGGGATGAAGCTGGTGCAGACCAGAGCCATTCTCAACTACATTGCCAGCAAATACAACCTCTATGGGAAAGACATAAAGGAGAGAGCCCTGTACGGTATATTTTCTGTTCTTCCATCCACAGAGAACACAGAGTGATTTAGGTCCATCCTTGAGTGGGTGGGACGATGGCAGGGCATCATGACCAGCAGCAGGCTGGGTCTTGGTGATGCACACTGAGGTCCAGTATTGCAGAGTCCCATGGAGATGAGGGAACAGTGAACATGGGGAGGGTTCAGGCAAGGGTGATTCTAGAAGAGGATGCAGTCCATGGATCCAGCACCTCACGGTGATTTCCAAACACGGATGAACCATGAACTGAGGAGTATGGGGAATCATGATTCCAGGTGCTCAGGACTTCAGAGGCTCGACTCTGGCCAAGAGTTTAGGACAGGCATAGAATATGTGAGAGTCTGTAGATGAAGGACTGTGGAGGGAAAGTTGCAAAGACCCCAAAGCTAAGGTCCCAGTAATTCCAAGAATGATGACCGGGAACCTAAATTACCAACCAAATATATCAACTGGAATACTTGAGCAGGGCTAGTAGAGGCTGGCACCAAGGATGCTGGGGTTACCTTGACACATGGATAGAAGCACAAAACAGCCAGATTGATTCAATACCAGCAAAACCAAGGGGTCTCCTTGCTGTTGTGATGAGACTGCATGATTCCAAATAAATCCTGAATGAAACTGCTGGCAGCTCCTCAAAAACTTTAATATGGTATTACCAATGACCCAGCAGTTCCTCTAACAGGTATATCCCCAAACAATCGAAAATACATCCACACTATATATTTTACATAAATAAATAATGCGAATAACAATATTCATAGAATTCAAAAAGTGGAAACAACTCAAATATCCATCAATCAATAACTGGAGGAGAAAAATGTGCCTTAGCCATGCAATGGAAAGATATTTGGTCATGAAAAGGAATGAAGTACTAATGCATGCTATAAGACGGTTAAACCATAAGACATGTTACATAAAAGAAACAAGACACAGAAGGCCACATATTATAGGATTCTTTTTGTATGAAATGTCCAGATAGTCAAATCCATAGAGGTAGAAAGTAGATTAGTGGTTGCCTGGAGCTAAAGGAGTGGGGCTTGGAGAAAAAAGAAGAATACTGCTAATGGTACAGGTGTCCTTATCAGGGTGACAAAAATAATTCTGCAATTAGACTGTGGTTATTTTTACAGATTTCTGTGAGTGCACTAAAAACCACTCAATAGTATAATATACCTGGTGGCAATTATAGTATGTGAATATGCATCAATAAAGTTCTTGTTTTAAAAAGTATTGTGAAACTCCAGTTTGACACAAAAGAAGAAAAGTTTGCACTGGTTGTAACTGTATAGAGAATTTTACCAGGGAAGGGGATTCTTAGGTGGGGTCTCAGGAAAGGCACACATGGCTAGAGTTGGGCAACAGCACATGGAAAGGGCTGTGGAAATGTGTTTCATGGGTGTAATTGAAAGAACTGCAAATATGGGGCATAGAAGCAGCCCTGGGAGCTGTAAAATGATGAGAGAGGACAAGGAATATGGCTGACATGGCTGTGCCAGGGACTCTCTTAGGATTACTTAGGAAGCAGGTCTTTGGCCATTTGACTCACACTAAGTTCATGCACAGAACAAACCACAATGGAGATGATAAATCTTGGCACAGCATCAGTGGGTACTGGCAGTGATTCTGCCAATTTCTCTCATGACTGTGACCACCGACGTTCTTTTTACCTGTATTAGGTCATGTGTGTAACAAAATTTAGAGATCTATCTACCTTGATAGGTTAAGAGATAAATGTTAATATACCTGTAAAACTCAGAGCATAATGACTAGACTATAAAAGGCACCCACTGGAGGTGAATTATTTTGCCATCACCTGATACTCTACTCCCTTAGGTTTTTATAAACCTATAAAATCTAAGGCAAAAGGTATTTGACCATTTGGTTGTTTCTGTCTTTCAGGATTGATATGTATATAGAAGGTATAGCAGATTTGGGTGAAATGATCCTCCTTCTGCCCGTATGTCCACCTGAGGAAAAAGATGCCAAGCTTGCTTTGATCAAAGAGAAAACAAAAAATCGCTACTTCCCTGCCTTTGAAAAAGTAAGTGAAGCTGTTCAGTGTTTTGGGGAACTGAGTTTAGAGGCCAGTAGAAAAATAGTGGCTGGGCATTCCTGGGTCACTGATCTTCACTTTCAGTGAGACTTCCTGAACACCAATGCAGCACTCTGACTCTCAAGGCATTTTATGAAAATAGACTTGGAGAAACAATTGTATCATTTATACCCAAGCTATACTTTTCCAGTAAAATTTTAATTTACTGGACCCCAACATGGAATTACCTGTTCAACAAGATTTCATGTTCATAAGTAGAATGTGGGCTCTGGACCACACTAGAGGTTGCTGTTGAGTCTATGGAACCCCATGGACTTTGACTGAACAGGGGCATGATGAAAGCGATCCATCAGAAAATATTCTGGCACCATATGCAGGAAGATAGGAGACCAATTGCCCAACCAGAGAATACTGTAGCGTATCAGGGATGGGTATTTTTTAAAAGGAGAGTGATTGTGGGATGCAGAGGAAGATTTTTTAAAATGGATTTTAGAGTAAGTTGCAGACATCAGTGCAGTTCACCCGTAAACGCTTCAGCTTGCAGATTATAACATAGTGCCAGTTGGGAGTGAGAGTCAATGCTGTAAGAAAGATGAATTCAGGTTCACCCAGGTTTCCTACAGATCCCAGGGAGATAGAGCAGGGAATGAGGAGAGCAGACAAAGAGAAATGAGGACTCTGAAATAGTCTCCTCCTGGGGAAGAGTGTTGTCATGAAGGTGGAGTCACTGCCCAAGGGAGATTGGAGAGGGAGAGAGCAGAATGTAGAGCCACATCCTGAATGTGAGGGCTCCACGCTGTAGGGCCTGGGGCAGACAGAGCACATGGAGGCAGGTGCTAAGCCCCTGGCCCATGTGGAAGAAGCAAGCTGCATGGGTGGTGTAGATGCCACAGTAATGTAGAATGAGAAGAGAAAATGGGAGCCTGAGCTACAACTGAGGAGTGAGTAGAGTTACAGTTCTTACTCTCTCATTCATTCAGATAATGTGGAGAAAGCTCTGGATTTCTGCACCCATGCAGTAAGGCAACAGAGGTGGGGAAAGTCAGGGTGGAGAGGCTCCGAAAGAAGCAGGGGTCCTAGCCTGGGTGTGCATGTGTTCCTGATCTGATTCCTCCCATTCTCCAGGTCTTAAAGAGCCATGGACAAGACTACCTTGTTGGCAACAAGCTGAGCCGGGCTGACATTCATCTGGTGGAACTTCTCTACTACGTGGAAGAGCTTGACCCCAGTCTCATCTCCAGCTTCCCTCTGCTGAAGGTTACCCATTTCACAGCCCAGAGAGGCAGCCCCACATCTCCCATCTTGGGATCTTGTATCTGGGCCCTGCAACTGACCAAGTTTTGCCCCAGCCTTCTCCAGGCCTTCAGTGCCCCAAGGTCTCCAAAATGAGCTTCCAGGCTCCAATTTTGAGGAATGAAAACACTTTTGTTATGGAAAGGAAATCTGTGCTGCATGCTACCCCACAAAGAGTATTTTGCCCTTTATTATGGAAAGAACCCAGGGCCCAGCATCTCTCCCCATCCCTCTATTTCAATGTGGTTTCTGTTCCTGAGTTCTCTGTGATGTCCTTTATCCCATATGTGCCCACAGTGAGCCGGTCTGAGCAGAGCCCTTTCCATCTGGTTTCCTCCCTGGGCTCCGGCTCCTGCTGTCTGACATTGTGTTCCTCTCTGCACAGCTCTCCAGGAAACTGTCCCCCCACACTGTATCTCTCACTGAGAAAAGGTGGTCCCATGGTTTGTCTTTAATATTTTCTATAACTATTCTCTTCCCAAATAATTTCCCCATATTTTCACTTCTGCTTAGAGACTCATCTGTGTTGATATCTCACAGGCACATTATTTTTTCTTGTCTTATACAAGAGTCACTAATCTATAGGATTAGTGTGTAAGGAGAAAGATAGAGATGACTGAACTGATTAAAACTTCAAGACATCTTTGGGGAAAATACAGTGAGCTACATGTCCTTCCCCTTATCTTCATTTCTCACTGGGTGTCTCTTTCTGCCTCCATGCTTGTGCTGATGGAGCAGACTCACTTGGTCTTTGCAGGAGGGGCTCAGATTCCCTGGGTCATGTTAATGGTGGTGTCAGCCCTTGGCTTCACTCTGAGGCTGTGCTTTATGAATTACAGGCCCTGAAAACCAGAATCAGCAACTTGCCCACAGTGAAGAAGTTTCTACAGCCTGGCAGCCCAAGGAAGCCTCCCATGGATGAGAAATCTTTAGAAGAAGCAAGGAAGATTTTCAGGTTTTAATAATGCAGTCATGGAGGCCAAGAACTTGCAATACCAATGTTCTAAAGTTTTGCAACAATAAAGTACTTTACCTAAGTGTTGATTGTGCCTGTTGTGAAGCTAATGAACTCTTTCAAATTATATGCTAATTAAATAATACAACTCCTATTCACTGACTTAGTTAAAATTGATTTGTTTTCATTAGGATCTGATGTGAATTCAGATTTCCAATCTTCTCCTAGCCAACCATTTTCCTGGAATTAAAAATTCAGTAAAAAAGGAAACTATAGATTATGTGGTTTGTTTGACTTTTCCAAGAATTGTCCTGTAACATACAATATGTCATACAATCTATTAAAATGTCAATGTAGAAATGCACTTCTGACATTTTCAGGTATGCACAGGAGAAGAGTTACCATCCTGGATAATGGCATAAAGACATTTTCTTCTTTTCCTGGACAGTCATTTTATTTCTGATAAAAGCGTTCTTTCTTATGCATTTGCAAAACAATGATTCTGTGTGCTGTGGATTCCTCAGTTTTCAAGGAGGTGAGGAAATACTGAAGAGCAAACAGACCCACCCTCTGCTGTCAGGCCACCCTATTGTCCCTTACAGTGTGTGTGCTCCTGGCTCATCCTCACTCTGCTCCTTAAGGCTCTGTGGGGTCCCAGGCATGAGCCTTCTCTCAGTTCCTTCAGTGCCACTCAGGCCTGGCTGCCAAGATACAGATGGTATATGTGAAATACAAATAACTATATGCAAAATCATTTTTCCCTGGTGTGTCATTGTGCCAGAATGCTTAGATTAGGAGTGCTTTCTAGCTCCACCCCCATACTGGTCCTATAATGCTAATCTCTCCCAGGACACCTGGGCTTCTGCAATTTGCACTCTCCTCCTCTTAGAGGGAGCTTCCCCACAGTTGGCAGAGGTGGTTGAGGGAGCAGACAGGCACACAGGCTTCCTACCTGCAGCTTCACTTTGCTCTAGTCTCTTCTCCACTTACAACCAGAGTAGTTTTTCCAAAATACAAATTGGAAAAAAACTCACAGAATTCTTCAGTGAGTCCTGACTGCATATACAATGCATCCTCACACCTGTCTTCACTCCGTGATCTTCAGCCCAGTCAACTCTCCGAGCTTGGTGGGGCCTCTTGCCTTCCTGCCTGGGTGCGTTTGCTAGCCCTGCCTGGCAAGCTCCTTCCCAGTGGACACACTTAACACTACCTCATTGCTTCCCAGGAGCACTGGGCTGTCCTCTGCCCTCCACAGAGTCCCAGTGAGCCTCTAATAACACCTGAGGGCCACTGTGTCTGCTCCCCTGTACTGTGAGCTTGTGGTGTGGGGCTTGGCCTGCTGGGTCCCCAGTGCTTCATCACTAACGGACAATGATATCTGCACAGACCCATGCACAGCTCTATGCAACTCCAGAACCTGGGTATATGAGATTGGGCTTTGAGAACTCACAAACCCCCACACACTCTGCCTGTCTCTATTCATTCATTAATTTCTAAAAAAAAAAAAAAATGGACTCATATCCCTCAAATGCTTTGTAAGGACCTTGCTTGCATGCTGACCAAAATAAACAAACTGCTAAGAAATTTTTATGGGACACTTACATGAACTAGAATGCTGGAGCTTTGATGAAATTAAAGAATTATAGAATTTTAATATGATAAGAGATTATCATATTAAAAATAATCATAGTGTGATTATGTTTAGAAAAGAAGTTCTTCCTTCCTAGAGATGAATACTAGTATTTACAGACGAAATGATATGCTGTCTGGGATTTGCTTGAAAAGAATCCCCTGGTAGTGGTGGGAGTATGTGGGAGTTTGTATCATTTTCTTGTGGCTCCTGTCACAGATTCCTACAAACTGGGTGGCTTGAAACATCAGAAATGCATTTTCTTACAATTCTGAAGGCCAGAAGCCTGAAGTCAGGATGTGAGTAGGGCCACATTCCCCTGGAAGTACTAGAGAACAATCCTTCCCTGCCTCCTACAGCTTCTGGGGGCTCTTGGCATTTCTGGACTTTCATGGATCATGGCCACATCACTCTACTTTCTGCCTGGGGCTTCCAGCACCTCACCCTCTGTGTGTCTGTGTCTTCTATTCGCTACATTGCAGGGACATTTGTCATTGGATGTAGGGCCTATCTGGATATACCAGGATGATCTCATCTCAAGTTCCTTAACCTCATCTGCAAAGAGCCTTTTTCCAAATAAGGTCACATTTACAGGACTCAAGGATTTGGACATGGACCTCTCTTTCTTGGGAGCCAACATAACTTAATCGACTGCCAGGTATAGATGAAGAAAGGTTGCTGGCAATTGATGAATGCAGGTCATGGGTACCTTCAAGCTTGTTATATTATTCCCTCTACTTTTGTATTTGCTAGAATTTTTCCATGTAAATTTTAAAACTATCTTATTTTAGGAGCTCCTACAATGTCCAGGTTTTGTCCCAAACAATAAGGACTGGACTGACATAAGAAGGCTCTGTTCTCAGGAGCTCAAGGTCTAGGGAGAAATCTGATATTGAATACATCATGTAAATTAATGTAGGGAAAGACACAATAGAGAAAATACAGTAGGAGGTGAAAGTGGAGTATTCCAGTCAGGACAAATGCCATGTGCAAAGGCCCAGAGGCCAGGAAGGGTGATTTGAGCAATGCAGAGAGGTAACACTGTAAAAATAGGGTGGCCAGATTTGGCGGATAAGATACAGGACACCCAAATAAATGTGAATTTTTAGATAAACAAGCAATACTTTTTTAGTATAAACATGTTTCCTACAGTGTTTGGGACATACTTATACTAACAAATGACTGATCCTTTGCCTGGAATTCATATTTACCTGGGTGCCCTGTATTTTGTGTGGCAACCCAGTAAGAGAAGCCTTCCAGAGTGCCATCAGCCTGCCCTTCACAGACATCCCCTGCCAGCTATACTCCCAGCAGAGATTTCTCATCTGCCTTAGTCCTTACATCCAAGTCATTAAAAATGAGCGTCTTCAAAAAGCCAGTTTCTACTGACTTACTGTAAAGAGAGCAAAATCTGCTGAAATTTTTGGTTAGACTTTTATTGCCAACCTTGAAAAGGAACATATTAACCAGTTACCTTGTGATAAGAGGATGACTTGCCATTTTTCTTAGAATCTAGTAGGCAGTTCTGCAGCCCTGAAATGTGTGGGAGTGGCTGTTTCTAACTTGACTCTATTCCTCTCAATGGGAGGGAGCTATTGAAACGAACATGTAGTTTATACACCACATTAGGACCTCAAATTAAGCTGTTGAGCCACAAGGGTGACAGCCTTTAACAAAGTAAATACCGATCTTAGAAGTCTCCCTACATTACCTCATGACCTCCCATCTAGGTCACTAGAAAAATACTTTAAAATGTGTCCTTGGCACAAGAAAAATCTGTTTTATACTCATATTAGTGCCTTTTCTGTGTGCTTGGATGACAGTTTAAACGTTCTGCATTCACCTGCTTCTGGATACATTGTTTCAACTTAAATAATAAAGAGACCCTTTCAAATAAAAGATATTTATTTGAGAATTAAGTGTTGTAATGGGTATATGTTTATCACAGTAAACTATGTATGTATTCAGGGAAGTTAAGGAAGACAAAGATTTTTATAGGAATAAAATGAGGATTAAATAAACGTTTTGAAATACTTATCAGTCCCTACAAATATCAATAACAAGGGTAATGCCAGGCCAAGTTTAAACAGGTAGTTGCTGAGCAAGTGTCCTAACAGATTCTTTTATAAGATTGCGATGGCCTTTGTTCAAGGTTGTGTTTTTCCTAGTTTGTTTTGTTATCAGATAAACAGTAAGAACATTCTGTTTATGGCCTTTTTCAGCTCTGTTGTCAGAGTTTTCCTAACATTGTGACTCCTTTTGACTCTGACAACTCTCACAATCATTAAAGAAATGCAAAAATGAAGAATTTAGAAAACTAGACTATGAGAATTTAATTATAGTAGAAAAATTAATACCATGAGGGGAAAAAATAGTCACGATGTTGTGTCCGGCATTGGTGGGTTCTTGGTCTCACTGACTTCAAGAATGAAGCCGCAGAACCTTGCAGTGTCACAGTTCTTAAAGGCGGCGTGTCCAGAGTTTGTTCCTTCTGATGTTCGGATGTGTTCAGAGTTTCTTCCTTCTGGTGGGTTCGTGGTCTCGCTGGCTCAGGAGTGAAGCTGCAGACTTTCGCTTGAGTGTTACAGCTCTTAATGCGGCACCTCTGGAGTTGTTAGTTCCTCCCAGTGGGTTCGTGGTCTCGCAGGCTTCAGGAGTGAAGCTGCAGACCTTTGCACTACATGTTACAGCTCATAAAAGCAGTGTGGACCCACAGGGTGAGCAGCAGCAAAATTTATTGCAAAGAGTGAAAGAACAAAGCTTCCACAGTGTCGAAGGGAACTGAGCTGGTTGCCACTGCTGGCTGGGGCAGCTTGCTTTTATTCTCTTGTCTGGCCCCACCCACATCCTGCTGATTGGTCCATTTTACAGAGAGCCAATTGGTCTGTTTTACAGAGAGCTGATTGGTGCATTTACAATCCCTGAGCTAGACACAAAAGTTCTCCAGGTCCCCACTAGATTAGCTAGATACGGAGTGTTGATTGGTGTATTTACAAACCCTGAGCTAGACACAGGGTGCTGATTGGTGTGTTTACAAACCTTGAGCTAGATACAGAGTGCTGATTGGTGTATTTATGATCCCTTAGCTAGACATAAAGGTTCTCCACCTCCCCACCAGAGTAACCAGATACAGAGTGCCGATTGGTGCATTCACAAACCCTGAGCTAGACACAGGGTGCTGACTGGTGCATTTACAAACCTTGAGCTGGATACAGAGTGCTGATTTGTGTATTTACAATCCCTTAGCTAGACATAAAGATTCTCCAAGTCCCCACAAGACTCAGGAGCCCAGCTGGCTTCACCCAGTGGATCCCGCACCGGGGCTGCAGGTGGAGCTGCCTGCCAGTCCTGTGCCATGTGCCCACATTCCTCAGCCCTTGGGCGGCCGATAGGACTGGGTGCCATGGAGCAGGGGGCAGCGCTCGTTGGGGAGGCTCGGGCCATGCAAAAGCCCATGGTCGGGGGGTGGGGTAGGGGGAGAGGCTCAGGCATGGCGGGCTGCAGGTCCCGAGCCCTGCCCAGCGGGGAGGCAGCTAAGGCCTGGCGAGAAGTCGAGCACAGCAGCTGTCGGACCAGGTGCTAAGCTCCTCACTGCCCGGGGCCAGCGGGGCTGGCCAGCCACTATGAGTGCGGGGCCTGGCGAGTCCACGCCCACCTGGAACTCGCGCTGGCCTGCAGGTGCCTGGCGCAGCCCGGGTTCTCGCCCGTACCTCTCCCTCCACACCTCCCCGCAAGCTAAGGGAGCCAGTTCCAGCCTTGGCCAGCCCAGAAAGGGACCCCCACAGTGCAGCGGCGGGCTGAAGGGCTCCTCAAGCGTGGCCAGAGTGGGCGCCAAGGCTGAGGAGGCGCCGAGAGCGAGCGAGGGCTGCAAGGGCTGCCAGCACACTGTCACCTCTCAATGTCATTTTAGGTCATCTGAGAATGTGATCATTGCCAGAGCAAAAGTAGGTGTTTATGCTAAAGTTACATTTTCTAGACAAGTAATCAACACACAATTATTGTGAACTTACATTTGGCAAGATCACAGACTTGGGAATTCCCAATGACTGGTAAAAGGGACATACAACTGGACAGTTCCATGTCTGCAGTTGCTTCTCCAAACCTCCATCTCCTGCTGAGAAAAGAGCCACCAACACCTGCCAAGCACAATTCTAATTTGCAACTTGATGGTAGATATCACACATTAATGCTTCTTTCAGGAAGTGCTTTGTGATTTGTTGTCAAGTGTTGATGCCATTGGCTTTTCAATATTTCTTTAAGATTGTAATGCTCCAAAGGGAGGCAGAATGTTTTGAGAGCAGTTTTCTAGAACTTACAGGTGAATCTAAGTCTTTAGAACTTTTAGTTCTATAAACCAAGATGACCTAGATTAATGATTAACAAAATTAAAAACAATAATGCCCTTCTCGTGAATTTTCAGATTCCTGATTCAACAAATATCTGTTAATCCTTGTCCTTTGCCCAATTAAACACTTACCTGATAACCTTGCTCTTTCCAAATTCCTCCTTCCTTAGTCCTTCTGGATCTACTCGGTGAGCCACACCCATATCTTTATTTATTCTGTGAAATTGTAGAAAATTGAGTCTGATAATCAGGATTGGTTGATCCATTATCTTGAATCTATTATTTAATTTTTCTATTTAATTTTTTCTATATCATTTGATTTTCTCATCAAGGAAGTTCAAAAGATGAAATTATAGAAATCTCTGTGACTGCTAAAATGTCTAGCATTGCTGTGTGATCTATCCAAGTATCAGTGATATTGTAATACTACCATGTGCAATACACTGCGCTAAAACATACTGTGAGACCTCTCTGCTCTTTCGGAACCTCACAATTTAGTGGTGACACAATGTGTATATAAGTAACTGCAATACTTTATAGCTGTGAAAATTCAAAATTAAGGTTGATTTATAATAGGAATAAATTAGTTTCTGAATGTCAGGAAAACTAGAATCTGATTCAGTCTTTCCCACTAATTAGCTAGATGACAAGTCACATTCTCTATCTAGGGTTCAACCAACTCACAGCAAACCTTGAAAATGGCTAAGGAAAAGTCTCTCATCTTACCCTTGGCACCCCTTGGGATGGGTAATTCTTTGGGTGCAGGGGCTGTCCTGTTCATGATAGGATGTTCCAAGGCACCACCAGCCTCCACCTACCTATGTTGAAGCACTACCCACCACCTTCTGCCTTGATGTGACAACCAAGAATGTCTCCAGATACTCTGAATGTCCTCTGGGGTATGGGAGCAAAATATTTTCTGGTTTGGAATCTGCAGACTACATGACTTCTCAAGTATTAAAATTCAGAAGCTGATAGAATAACTAAATAATTACTGCAGCATATAACTAGCTTTGTTTTGCTTTGTTTCAGAGACAGGGTCTTGCTCCATGGCCCAGGCTGGAGACCAGTGGCACAATCATGGCTCACTGCAATCACCACCTCCTGGGCTCAATCAATCCTCCCAGCTCAGTCTACTGAGTAGCCGGGACCACAGGTGCACGCTATTGCACCTGATGTAATTTGTTTATTTTTGTACAGACATGGTCTGCTATGTTGCTCATGCTGCACTCAAGCTCCTGGCTCAAGTGATCCTCCCACCGCTGTCTCCCAAAGTTCTGGGTTTACAGGTATGAGTGACCATACCCAGCCTTATAGCTAGTTTTTAAAATGCACCTAAAGGAACCCAGCTAATCTGTATGGTGCCATTAGAATATAAGTCAACAATGTCCTGGAATAAATGTTTAATAGTGGGGAAAAATATAAAGGAAAGATTAGGAGCTTCAGTGATGTCCTCCTTTTGGATCCTGATGTGAGACCTGTCCAGGCTATAAAATAATTCACAGGAAAAAAAATATGACACCTGATATAGTTTGGCTCTGTGTCCCCACCCAAATCTCATATTGAATTGTCATCCTCAGTGTTGGAGGTGGGGCCTGGTGGGAGGTGATTGGACCATGGGGTGTTTTCTAATGGTTTCACATCATCCCCCTAGTGCTTTCTCCTTATAGAGTTCTCATGAGATCTGGTTGTTTGAAAGTGTGTAGCACCTTCCCATTCATTCTCTCTCTCCTGACAGCCATGTGAATATGTGCTTGCTTCCCCTTCACCTTCCACCATGATTGTAAGTTTCCTAAGGCCTCCACAGAAGCAGACGCCTGTACAGCCTGCAGAACTGTGAGCTGATTAAACCTCTTTTCTTTATCAATTACCCAGTTTCAGATACGTCTTTATAGAAGTGTTAGAATGGACTAATACAAGAAATTGGTACCAGAAAAGTGGGACATTCCTATGAAGATCCCAAAATGTGGAAGCAGCTTTAAAATTGGGTAAGGAGCAGAGGTTGGAACAGTTTGGAGGGCTCAGAAGAAGGCAGGAAAATGAGGGTAAGTTTGGAACTTCCTGGAAACTAGTTGAATGGTTCTGTCCAAAATGTTGACAGTGATATGGACAGTGAAGTCCAGGCTGAGGTCTCAGATGGAGATGAGAAACTTTTTGGGAATGGGAGTGAAAGTCACTCTTGCTATGCCTTAGCGAAGAGACTCGTGGCATTGTGCCTCTGCTCTAGAGATCTGTGAGACTTTTAACTTGAGAGATGATTTAGGGTATGTGGTAGAAGAAGTTTCTAAGCTGCAAAGCATTCAAGATTTAGCCTGGCTGTTTCTAACAGCATATGTTCATATGTGTTCACAAAGACATGATCTGAAATCTGTCATTGAATCTGAATGAATCAATCTGCAATTGAAACTTATATTTAAAAGGGAAGCAGAGCATAAAAGTTTGGAAAATTTGCAGCCTGATCATATGGTAGAAAAGAAAACCCCACTTTCAGGGGATGAAATCAAGCCAGCGGCAGAAATTTGCAAAAGTCTCAGTTATTAACATACTGCTCCTTTGGCAAAAGTTTGGAAATTTGTAAAAGTAGCCAAATGTTAACAGCAAGGCAATGGGGAAAATGTCTCCAGGGCATGCCCGGGGCTTTGTGACAGCCCCTCCCATCACAGGCCTAGAGGCCTAGAGAGAAAAATGGTTTTGTGGGCCAAACCCTTTAGCCTCACCCTTTCTCAATCCTATGAGGAAATAAGCACACAAGAAATCCAAACACTGCCTTTCCAGGTTGTTTTCTTTGTACGAATGAATACCCTGTTTCACTGTCACCCAGACATCAACTCTGCAGCTCAGGGATGTGTTCAGAGCCCGGGTAGGAAGAGTTCAGCAGAGGGAGGGAGGGGCAAGGCTGGGAGGAACCCAGGTTCCCTGGCCTCCATCCAGCTTGACTGAAGGCAGTGGCAGGGCTGACTGCAGACCTTACTCAGGCTTCTGGGGTCTCAGTGCCCTAAGGCTGATGATCACAACCCAGTCCTCAGTCTCACAAGCACCATCCCACTTGCCAATCCCACCCCACCTCAGTCACCCTCCTGCCAGGACCACCCACCGTTCCTTAGGTTTGTCCTGAATTGGACGTTTTATTAATTGCTGGCACACACCCCCCATGATCTCTAGATCCTGGTCCTGTGCGATCATAGATCCACAACAAACTCTGTTCCATGGAGCAAGCTAGAAACCCCCAAATTCCTGAACTTTCACCATAAAGAACTCCATTAAACTATAAGTAACCACTGCAAACACAACTACCATTTATTACTTGATGTATGTGGGTCAGGCCCTGTATCATGCATTTTGAAAACATTACAATATTCTGTTTAAGAAAATGTTCTATCCCCATTTTGCAGATGAGGAAACTAAGGCTTGAAGATGTTAAGTGATGATTCCCAGATCACACAGCTATTTTGAGGCAGTTAAGATTGGTACCAGATCATATCAACAGTGAAATACAGAAAATCTTGATAAGTGTCTACTTTGACTTTTATTTTTATAGATTCTGCCTATTAAGTCAACTGCATTGTTATGCAATAACTGTTTTTCATATTTGTATTAAATACTTGCATCCACTCAGAGCTTCTGATCAGATTGAGACAGACTTATTGCTGGCTGCCATTCCAACCAAAGTGACTACACTCAGGACAAGGTGTGATTTATTTCAAAGTTTAAATCACTGGATATAGATCAGCAATAGAGTATATTATCATCAATATTAGATTGATTTAATTTTTTAATGATGATATGAAATAGCAGCCATCTCTCAGAATCCTAATAGTGTCTATTTAATGAGCACTTACTATACACTTGCTACTTTTCTGAGTGCTTTGCATGACTTTGTAATTTAATCTTCATACCAACTTACAACGTAGGTACCATAAGTATACCCACTTCATAGGTTAGGATACTAAGACACAGAGGGAGTCTACAATGTGTCCAAAGTCAAGAAGCCAGGACATGACAGGATATTAAACCCACACTGTCATGTCACAAGCCAGAGATTTTCATTAAAAATAATGTTACTGTGGGGACTTTAATTCCTTCCTAAAATTGAGAATTCTATCCTGTTGTGTCCCATATACTCCAGGAGGGGAAATTATAATTGCAAGAGTTATAACTATGCAACAGCTATGACCTATTTCACCCTTAGCAGGGCTCCTACAAACTGAGCTGATGTAAATTGCAGCAGAGGGCCCTTGGTGGCAGAATCTTTGGTGGCCATTGGCCCATGGCATACCCATGCTGGGGACACAAAGGCTGTGGTCTGATCTCACTCAGAGACATATGCTTTCCTAAGATATGACAACTCCATAATTAGAAGAACTGCCTGATCCCTTAACTCCAGTGACATCCCCTGTCAAATCATGCCCTAATCAGGGACATGGGAGCAATCAAAGTGGAAGTAAAGTGAACTAGAAGATTGAGCCACTATGTGCTGTGATCCATGCCCTTTTCTTGATGATCTAGTGTAAATTTCAAAATGGCCACCACCAGCCTCCTCTGTGTGCTCTGCCAAGCTCAGAAGTCTTATATTTTCCAAATTATGTACCAGACAGAAGCCATTCAAGGTTAAAGGTCTGCAATGCTATGGAATGAATTAACAAGAGCACATTTACTGTTTCTGCTTCCAATTTGAAGAGAAATTTCTGGAATCTGCAAAAGATTTGGAAAAGTTAAGAAATGGTAAGATCAAGCCTCTAAGTGCCTCTGAGGAGGGTATCTAGTAGAAGATACACAGGGAGGTTTGAATAGCCTAGCAATGCTTTGTGTATGTAAGGTTGTAGTTGGTGATGGTGGAGAGGGAGAAAATCGATAAAATGGAAAGGGTGGGCTCTTAGAGCAGGTCTGGCAACTCTTTCCAGGCTAAAAAGGTCCAGACTTCTCTTTGTATTTGCTGGAGAACCATATGCAGTGCCCTGCAGATGCCCTTTTCTTACTTTCCTGCTTTTGGCACCATGAGTGAGCTGTGGTCATCAGCTCAGGATGCCATATAGCCCACCCCATTCAAGGACACGCAAGGACAGATTTTAGACAAAAGGAGTTGAAATAGGTCCATTTTGAATTTGTTTCTCTTATAAGTTTGACAAGGTGATATTTTTTCAATGTTGGACACTTAGATAATGAGACAGTGTTGAATTGGTTGGATGTGCAGGTCAGAGGGTGAGGAGGGACATGAGTCAGGGTAGCAGCTATGGGGTAAGAAACACAGAGCCTGCCCTGCACACACTGTCTAATGGGGGTATTGAAGAGCACACAAAGAGCCTACATAGAAACTTCTCTCAGAACTGTATTTAATGTCTTCAACAGCATGAGACTTACTTTGAGAAATTCCCATGTTAAGTGGCATCTGGCCGGTGGCCTGTTGCTGTCTCTCCCAACTTCTTTCTAAGATATCATGAAGATAAATCAACACAGACAATACAAGGGACCTATTTTGTAGCTGGATGGGGGATAAAAACATAAATGAAATAACAGGATCAATGTGTACCCAAATACTTGTATTTATGCTTTTGATAAAATGTATTTTCAGCATATTACACATCCAATTATGCCTTATTTATATATGAAGAATAAAGTTACCATGTTATACTGTTATGTCCTAAAATTCAAATCACTATTTGAAAAACCCTCTAATTGGTGCTTTCATTATATAATGATACATTTAGACAAAACCCCAAACTAAGCCATTTGAAATAAGATTTGCTCCATTGCAATTTGCAGCAATGGTATTTCTGTGTGTGTCATGAGAAGGCTAAATATCAGTGTTAATTTTGTGTTTGAATCCATGAAATCATGCCTGTAAAGCCCAAAGGTTTGTAACAAACTCCCTAAAAAATTTAGAGAAAGTCACTCTGTTACCATTTTATTTATTTTAGTTTTATTTGAGGAATTAAGACCAGAAGTTTTGCTCATGTCTTTTTCACTTGGAAATCTGACTTAGTACCTAGTTAATTTGTCTCTCCCCCATCATTTTAAGGTGTTCGCTTCTGTTAATCACAGATGATCCGTCCTTGTGTTGTGCTGCTTGACTAAAAGCACTGTTGTTTTTTTTTTAATGACAGGATACAGGGTGGCTTTTCAGTCTAGTAAACAGGAGGAGGGGAGAGATTGTGGGTGGGCGTGGGTGTGTCTGCATGTCCCAAATATAGCACATGCCCATTTTTTTATGGTACGAGGTTAGGGCTTAATAAATGTATACTAGAGCTTGAGGTATAAGTCTAAGTCTGAACATTTTAAACAAGTTGGACTTTGTGGCTTTTTCAAGTTCCATCAAGTAGATACTAGCCTTAGGCTGGTAGGTGATTAACAACATTATTTGAAGTACAGTGTTTGTACCACTAGCACTCTTATGTCTGTACTTGAATGTATAGTTAGCATTTAAGTTATGTTCACTCTTGCAGCATTCAGGTCTAACTACCTGGTTTCAAATGCAAGAGCTTATATGGATCATTGTTTTGAAAGCATGAATGACATGGCAATATTTTATGTCTTGATAGGGAGAGTTTTGTGACCTATACAAATCTGCTGTTGATGAAAGTTTACAGATGGATCAGAGTATGCTGGAACTCACTATGCATAAATGTTTCAGTCGGTGAATATCACTGAAAGTCATGTACTACTTACTTGGTATGTGACTTTGGCTTGTTTTATAATATTTGGTTTGTTTATAATATTTGGTTTGTTTATAATATTTCTTGCCATAGTAAGTGATAAATTTGTCCTTAATCATGCCTATTTGATGGTACTAGGAAAGAAAGGGGTAGAGATTAATTCTTGCAAAGTATATGCAACAGTGCAATAAACTATGGCATTTACCTTTTACCTCTTACTTGAAGGCAGAATCGCAAAACATTTGAAATGGCTTTTCTATACTACTCTGGTGAGAGCACATTTACCACAAGAAGCCTTATAAAAAAGTATATTTTGTAATAATCCCATAGATACTCTACTTAACAAAACATGATTTGTATTAGCTTTATAAAATATTTGTGGCTTAGGGTTTTTTTTTTTACATATATCTTTTTAGAACTTTCCAGGAACTAAGCACATTATCTGATAATTGTGAATTTTTTTTTCAGTGCTTTAGTTCAGGATGGGCAACAAATTGTTTCTAAAGGAGATCTAAAAGTGGAGAGAATGGTTTGATTTTATAAAATGAGTTGCTAGTTCATTACAGCTTTTTACTTTTGTACATATTTTGCAAAACATTTGCCTCTTGCTATAAATATTTGCTTTGTAAAAATTACTGACATTTAATAAACATTTGTAAATGAAAAAAAAAGCACTTCCAGAAGCTAAAAACAAATTCCTATTTCATTTGAACAGTTGCCAGGAAATTTTTTTTTCGTTTTATACATTTAGTCATTTCCACAACCACTTTTTCATCCTGAAAGGGTGGGATTCATAGAAATTTCACTCTGCCTTTTTTTTTCTATTTTCTAAAGATGAGAGTTTCATGTTCCAACAAGTGCCAATGGTTGAGAATGACGGGATGAAGCTGGTGCAGACCAGAGCCATTCTCAACTACATTGCCAGCAAATACAACCTGTGTGGGAAAGACATAAAGGAGAGAGCCCCATAGTATATTTTCTGTTCTTCAATCAGCAGAGAACACAGAGTGATTTAGGTCCTTCTGTGAGTGGGCAGGACTGTGGAAGGAGCATCATAACTAGCAGCAGGCTGGGCCTTGGGCATATACACTGGTGTCCAGTATTGCAGAGTCCCATGGAGATGAGAAACGAGTGAATATGGGGAGGGTTCAGGCCAGTGTGATTCTAGAAGACAATGCAGCCTATGGATCCAGCACCCTGACAGAGGTTTCCAAACGCTGATGAGCAATGAACTCAGGAGGATGGAGAATCATGATTCCAGGTGCTCAGGACTTCAGAGGCTGGACTCCAGCCAACAGCTTAGGACAAGGCATAGAATGTTTGAGACTCGGTAGATGAAGGCCTGGGGAGAGAATGCTGCAAAGGAGCTGAATCTCAGGTTCCAGTAATTCCAAGAATGGTGACCAGGAACCTAAGTTTCCAGCCAGTTGTATGAACTGGTCCACTTGACTAAGGTTTGAGAGGCTGGTGCCCAAAATACCAGGCTTACCTAAGTGCAGCATTTGATACAGACCTAAGCAGCCAGACTGATTTTGCATCAGCAAAGCTGGGAGGAGGGCTCTCCTCTGTTGATGGCCATTCCTTGAAAAGTCCAATATAGAGTTACCAATGACCTAGCAATTCCACTACCAGGTCTACACCCAGGAGAAAGGGAAACACATCCTTACTAATCCATGCACAGAAATGTTCATAGGAGAATTATACATGCTATGCAAAAGGTGGAAACAACCCAGATGTCCACCCATGGATGAATGGAGGAATAAGATTTGCTGTAGGAGACAACGGAATATTCTTGGGCTATGAAAAGGGATGAAGGGGTGGAGCCAAGATGGCTGAATAGGAACAGCTCCAGTCTACAGCTCCCAGCATGAGCAGCACAGAAGACAGGGGATTTCTGCATTTCCAACTGAGGTACCAGGTTAATCTCACTGGGGAGTGCTGAACAGTGGGTGCAGGACAGTGGGTGCAGTGCACCCTGCATGAGCTGAAGCAGGGTGAGGCATTGCCTCACCTAGGAAGCACAAGGGGTCAGGGATTTCCCTTTCCTAGTCAAAGAAAGGGGTGACAAATGGCACCTGGAAAATCGGGTCACTCCCACCTTAATACTGTGCTTTTCCAACAGGCTTAACAAATGGCACACTAGGAGATTATATCCCACACCTGGCTCAGATGGTCCTACACCCACGGAACCTCGCTCATTGCTAGCACAGCAGTCTGAGATCTAACTGCAAGGTGGCAGCGAGGCTGGGGGAGGGGCACCTGCCATTGCCCAGGATTGAGTAGGTAAACAAAGCGGCCCAGAAGCTCAAACAGGGTGGAGCCCACCGCAGCTCAAGGAGGCCTGCCTGCCTCTATAGACTCCACCTGTGGGGGCAGGGCATAGACAAACAAAAGGCAGCAGTAACCTCCGCAGACTTAAATGTCCCTGTCTGACAGCCTTAGAGTAGTGGTTCTCCCAGCATGCAGCTTGAGACCTGAGAACGGGCAGACTGCCTCTTCAAGTGGGTCCCTGACCCCCAAGTAGCCTAACTGGGAGGCATCCCCTAGTAGGGGCAGTCTGACACCTCACACAGCCGGGTACTCCTCTGAGACAAAACTTCCAGAGGA